>NC_079898.1:19655168-19761509 GCF_024868665.1 Triplophysa rosa
ATGAATCGCGGAACGAATCATTTGAGAGTCAGTCAAGAAGTAAGGTAATAAAAACTGCTTATTATTACGAAATAATAGTATTTTTACATCATGTATGTACATAAACTTGTTGTTGGACACTCCATAAACCAAAATAAGCCCTTAAAAATATTGAGGAATGTACTCTTTAAGCATAAAACCTGTTTGCAAATAAACAATACATTTTATATTTTGAAAAGTTTTATATATATATATATATATGTATATTAGTGTTTATATATTATATAGCATATTTTAAAAACTTTTTAAATTATAAAATGTATGCTTAAAAAAAACCTTTTATGCTTAAGTTATGCACTTAAAACAGCGACATCTGCTGACGGACACAATGCTTCGTTGTCACAGGAACATGCCAGCTGAAGTTAATGAGGAAATTACGTCGCTTCCTTTGACAAGTGTATTCCAAACGTCTATATAATGGCACGCAAATGCCTTGTTCACTCCAAAGTCTAAACTCAGAGGGCTCTGCCCTCCATTTTGGAATTTTCCCCTCGACAGCTTGTGATGGTTCGGTACGAATACGCGTACCGTTACACCCCTAGTATATTATGTTGCATTTCTGTCAAAAGACCCTCCAAAAGAATGTACACACTGGCCCTTTAAACAGTCTGTTCAGTGGCCCAAACTCTTAGATAAAAAAAATACTCTAAATAGAAAACTGCTATGATTACAAAAAGGATGCTGTATTTTTTTATTTTTGTCTGTTTTTCAGAGCATCCACAAGAATGCGAGAAAAGAAGACGAGACTATTTGAGGTTCGGTTGTGGCACCAGCACCCATTAATGCTGTTTTCCATTCACTTAGTTTTAATCAGAACTCTGTTCTGTTTTTATAAAGTCATAAATCATTATCTGACTGCACTGAAGTCATTTTACTGCCTTTCTGCTTTGTAACCATAGAAGCTGGTCAATTTAATGCTAATTTAAACACACGGAGTTCAATCTGTATATTGTAACATTAGATTCATTTTTAACAACTTTTGAAGACTGTGAACTTTATAAAGGCTTATATTTTAAATACATGTATAGTTACACAGACACACACACACATTCTTTATTCTTTAATTGACAGTCTTAAACTATTCTCTCATTTCATTTAGGAGTTTACAGCCACAAGCCTGGCTTCATAAAACCACAACCGCAAAAGAATGTGCATGACCATTTTCATAACACAAGCTAATATAGTTAGTGCAACACTTAAGAGAGTAGATGTTTCCAAACCATCAGAAATCATTTTCACTATTTTTCTTCATCTTTGATTATTGCATTTGTTGGAAATAAGCTTGGAGGGGCAAAACAGTTGTGTTGAAATAACCTCTGACCTTTTCTCTCATGCACTATAGCCGGGTTATGGAGTTCATACGAGGACATCTGCTCATAACCACACACACAAATGAATGCAATGACTTGAGATCAGTTTTGTGCACTTACACAAACTCATACTTCAGGAGTCCCTTGATTGGGTAAGTGTGTTCTTCATGTACAGTAGGTCCCAGTGGACATCAAAACTGTTGTGTAAGTGTATACTGTAACAGCCTGGGAGACCCCTGAGCTAACACGGCCACGTTTGCAACTCCTCTGGGCAGTTAAGAGCAAGTCCACAGTCCTATCTAGAATGAAGAACCTTGAATGGGGGAAGGCAGATATTTTTTAAATCGCTGGCAAATATCACAATGAAACAGCACATGTCCTATCAATAATTATACCACGGGGCTGTTGAATGCTTCAATCTGATTGGTTGACAAACGTTCCATGGTTATGCATTAGCTTTCAGTAAAATGCACAACTATGAAGGTGTTCCAGGTCTGCTGAGTTCCATATCACTTCGCCAAGTTTAAACAACAGAAAGGTTATAGTGTCGCTTACAGGACATCACCTCACACAGCAGTCTGATCTTGATCTGATGTTTATAATGTCAAACTTTACTGTTAATGGAAACGTGTGCAGTTTCGTTTCAATAAACAAAGTATTTCAAAAACAAGAAATACATATACTGAAATCGAATAAGTAAAATAACTAAATAGAAAAACAAAATGCATTAATAAACACTGATAGCCCACTAGTTTGTTTTCCTCTTCATGCTGCTTATAACCGATAACAAATATCTTTTGATAGACCTAATCTTTCAAAAGTTTGCGTAATTTTTTTTACTGCTGAAGATAGAAACAATACGAGGAATACATCATTTAGCCCTATTATCACTGGGTTTTCTGTCACGTTACTGCAAACACACATGTACACACACGAGAAAGTAGTCCTACCATCAACAGCATTTTATTAACCTCCATGCTTGCTTCATCTACAAACTATGTGTAATCCCATTTTAAGAGTCACTTACGTTACAGATCTAGAGCAACTGTTCAGTAGCTACGTATCCATAAATTTAGTACCCAACTTAAGAACAATTACAGTGCTAAACATTGACGTGATATGCAGCGATGCAGAATTGTGTCTCTGTGTGTGAAACACTGTTGAACAGTTTCTCTGATTCCCATTTAGACTGCACTGTGCTATAAAATTGTTTAAGATTTCTGCATTAAGACGCCATTTTAACTTTCTCTCTCTAAAAAAATGTTTGTGGTAAATGTCTGGATTTCAGTCTAGCTATGAACTATTAGATATGTTACCAAGGGATGCTGTTCCCATCTGAATGCTTTTTATTTGTGTGTGTGGGTAATGTGTGGCGGGTGAAAATGTGTTCAGAGAGAACTGGAATCCAAGAACTGTTGTCCAAATTGCATACAATTTCTTTCAATTTTATGCTTTCTCTTCAAATTCCTTTCTTTTGTTGCATTTTTTAAAATGTACTTATCGTTTTCTTCATGTCAAGAAAAAAATCACCTAAACGCACCTCCACATAGCACTTATTGGGGTTGGCTGCACTGCCCTCTTCTGGCCACGAAAGGTATGTGTAATAATCATTATTTTAAAGTGAAAGACCTCCAACAACAAGCAATAGCCAATAGTTGACAAAACAAGTAAACTAATGTCTATTATCTTCCATTTTGATAAGTTTGTGGAGTTAAATTATGTTCATATTGAAATTTGTTTTGCAGTATTCGGTGGTGCTTTGTGTGCATTTATTGTAAACATGAAAAATTTTTATAAAAAAATCCTGCATATTAAATAAAAACAAAATGCATAATGCAAGCCAAATTCTAATTTTACTCCAGCAACACAAATTAAACATTTTAGAATAAAAATAAAGAAAACTTGTATGTTGGGGATTTTTTTAATGTTACGGGAATCGGAACCAAATCTAAATAAGTTTCAAGAATGTATGCTATTTAAACTCTAATGATTACAGCAATTCCTTTAATTATAGTTAGTTATATGGATGGAACAAACTACAGCCTACTAGACTATATAATTATATAGAAAGTATAAATGAGTAAGTTAGCTAGTTGATTTCTAAGTTCTGTGAAAGATTTTCCAAAAAAATATTTTGTATCGCCTATAGGCCTATGCAGTTATATATTGTATAACTAATTAAAAAACATGAATACATTTTAAGCAAAACGTTTTAAAATCTTATGCGACTTTTTAATAACTTATGTGCCCACGCAGGAGAGAGACACATCCTCTCTGCTCATAATCTAAAAACACACATGAAAAGCTGTTTGAGCGTACATCACAAAAACGTGCATATATTGGTGTGATGTATATACGTACGTACACCTGAGCTAGAACCCTACACACACACACACACACATAAATACATGTGATTTGTGTCTTGTTCTGAATTTAGGACTCAGACTTTATGCTTCACCTGGATTGTAAAGGCCTGTGTGTGAGCTACCTGTTTTCTGGTTCTTTCCTCCACGGTGATAACAATACCATCCAGTGCCTGCAGTCTAGGCAGATGCAATACCACTGCTTGCCTGTGGAGGTACCGCTGTGACACCTGCAACAAAAACCCAATGAACACTGAATAAATTAATGGCATAATAAGCATTATACAATGTAATATCTGAGCAACATCACGTTAAAAGAATAGGTCATCCAAAAACATATTTTTTATATAATTATTTACTCTCCGTTGTGTGGTTTTCTTTGATCTTCTAAACCAAAATGTAAAGTGGTGGTGTGGCATAGGCGTTATTAAATAACTAAACATGACTTGTGTTGTATGTTTCTAGTGTCCTTAAAGAGATAGTTCCCCTAAAAATGAAAGTGCTGTCATCATTTACTTACCCCCAAGTGGTTCCAAACATGTATTTAAATAAATGTTCTGTTGAACACAAAAAAGATATTTGGAAGAATGTAAGCAACTGACAAATCTGGTACATCATTGACAGCCAATTTAATTTGTTCTACTATGGTAGTCAATGATTCCCCAGAACTGTCAGTTGCTAACATTCTTCCAAATATCTCTCTGTGTTCATCAGAACAAAGAAATTTATACAGATTTGGAACAACTTGAATGTGACTTAATGATGACAGAATTTTCATTTTTGGGTGAAGTATCACTTTAAGGAGTATTAGGCTTTCAGGTACACTTGGTCATGTCTATTTCATACACTACGTTGTTATATTAAATGAAACTTGGCACTGTCACCAAATTTCCATGAGGTGAACAAGACGTGCCAATGATGATATGCACAAATTTAACGTTTCATTTAATTATAAGGGCCATAAGTCGAAAATGTCCACACCGCAGTTTCTATAATGAGACCTCAGAGTGATAGTCTATACAAATGTTTCAATTTCTCGAGTTATAGCCACATTAGTATAATAGGCTCCCACACGCTGAACTTTTTGGCACCCCTTAGCGACCGTGAATTGAAATTTCAACTTTTTTTTCAATGATTATTGATATTAACACACGCCATATAAATCATCTGCTTTGGTTTGCTTCAGATCATGTGAAAAACCTAGGACTAGTTCACAAAAGTAGGTTTTTAACTTGATCAACAATAACTCAACAAATATTTGATTGACAGCAGTGGTACTAGAGGTAAAGTTGTTCAAAATGAGGAGTGCTATCATGAGATATCAATTCTGTTTATGTCAAATGTTACATGATACCCAATTGTTCACTCACCCAAAAAACGTTATTTCGCCCCCGATGGCCGTTTTATTTCCAATTTTTTACTGACCTTCAGGTCCATAAGTCCTCGAAGAAGCCCTTGTCTAATGGGTGCTCTAACTTCATTGGACAATGGTTCTAATAGATACACTAATGTCCTTTTAGGGAGTCATAGTAATGAGACAGACACACCATACCAAGTTTCAAGCTAATCGGACAAATGGTGGCTTATGCCGCAATTTTTGCACTGTGACCTTGGACTGATGTTCTACACCTATATTCAAAGCCCCATGAAATATCTCAAACCGTTTACGAGTTATAGCCATTTTAGTGAAAGAAGCTCATCCCACTTGGAACGTTTTGGCACCCTTTTAGCAAACATGAATCGAAATTTTAACTTTTTTTCAATAATTATTTAGCTTCCCTCTCCAAAGAATTCATCTGCGTTGGTTTGGTTCTGATCGGGCGAAAAACCTAGGACTATTTCGACAAGGTAAGTTTTGCGTCAAATGCAAATTAGCGGAAAATTTTGAATGACGAAAAGGAAATCGGAGATATACGTTTTGTTCGTCTTGAGCCAAGGATTCCATTGATACCAAACACTTGACAAACGGTTTAGGAGTTATGAGCATAAACGAGTTTTGCATCGCTGCACTGTTCCCTATGGACTGATTTGGCTGAGTCCGTGTATACAGTAGCGAGCAAGACTACTACCATCTGACCAAGTTTCATTACTATACATTGGATTACTATACTGCCCTACAAATTCAAAGCGCAGTAACTACACATTTACTCAAAATTGAGTTAAGGCTTGAAATGGGCTTTGTGACACCTGCTTTGTCTTGTGACATAGTCTCCTGGTTCAATCTTGTACCATTTCAGAGAAACAAGTGCGTCAAAAGTCGCTCTTTGTCTTTGGAGGGCAGTATACATTGGATTACTATACATTGTTTGTTTGTTTGTTTCTCAG
The DNA here is from genome assembly GCF_024868665.1 of Triplophysa rosa. Taxonomy (NCBI): domain Eukaryota; kingdom Metazoa; phylum Chordata; class Actinopteri; order Cypriniformes; family Nemacheilidae; genus Triplophysa; species Triplophysa rosa. The sequence goes on from NC_079898.1 coordinate 19,661,206, forward strand.
TAAACGAGACACATTTATTTCTGTGGTCAGTGGTTCTTAACAGGGGGTCTCAAGATGACCAATATTTTCAAATGAGACAAAATTAACATTGAAATACATGAAAAAACTAAACAAGATATTTCTTATTTTTTGGCCTTTTTTATAGTTAATAAAAAAATTCCAGCTAATGTTAAGCACCAAAATGTTTTGTTGGGTAGAAATTTTGAGGGTTTGTGAGTGGATTTGAATATTATAGAATTCAATTGACCCTTCGCTAAGCCACGCCCGAAAACCGCCACAGGCCAATCGTGGTTTAGCAACCGTAACTAGGTGCGGGAGGTCTGTCAAGCTTTCGAGCGAGGGAAACATGCCGAAGCATTGTGCGTATGGATTGTGTAAATCTGATAGCCAGTATCCTAAAAGTTTGGACAGGGTGGTGGATTTTTTTCCCTTCCCGAAACCTAGAATGTGGGACATTCTAAACGCTTAACGTGAAAAACGCTTAACGTAGCTTAATGTACCTAAACAGCGATCAAGGAAAACCAAATTTCTGTCAAACCTTCCTTGTACTAAACACTTGCTGCTGTCAAAAGAACGAGCTCTTGGTCCACGGATAAAGTGAATAATATCACGTTAAGCGTTTTCTCCCCCATAGAAGTCTATTATAAGGAAACAGCTTAACGTGGCGTAACGTACCTAAACAGCGATCAAGAAAAACCAAATTTCCTGGCCAACCTTCCTTGTACTAAACACTTTCTGCTGTCAAAAGAACGAGCTCTTGGTCCGCGGATAAACGGCAATGCCAGTTAGCCTACTGACGCAATAGCCACGGGAGCATTCGTGCCACAAGAACGCGCTGTATCATCTCATTTATATTTCTGTCCCTTTTTATCAGAGCTTTTAGAAACATTTGTGCTGTTTTGTTCTAGTTTGCTCAACAGGCTATTCAGCTCGATGTAACAACACTGAAGCCAGGAGTTAGCAACTTTATTAGCCTCATTTCTTAATATTGGTTTCAGACGGGGTATAAGTAGGCTACGGCACTTTTTAACACAATGCACGGTGGCTTTTGAAGTATTAATTACAACTAAAATAACAGAAATTTGTCTAAGCCACGTTAAGCTGTTTTCTCTTATAATGGACTTCTATGGTGAGAACGCTTAACGTGATTTTCACTTTATCCGCGGACCAAGAGCTCGTTCTTTTGACAGCAGCATGTCTTTATTAGAAGTAAAATTTGACAGAAACTTGGTTTTCCTTTATCGCTGTTTAGGTACGTTAAACTACGTTAAGCGTTTTTCACGTTAACCGTTTTAGAATGTCCCACTAAAGGTCGGCAGGATTAACAAAAACACCTATGTTTGCTCCAAGGTAAGAGCACATTAATGTTAGCTAGCTAGCTAACTCAGCACATCATTGCTTGGAAATAATGACGGTTCTTTGTTCATAATGCATATATTTGAACGTAAAATAAGATGATTAAAGGCAAGACGGAAATTTGTTTGTGTTGTTGTTGATGTATGGCTCAGCTCAGCATCTCTGGCTCTTGCCAGGTCCAAGGCGTAGATTAGACCCACGACTTGTGAGCAGTTGCTTGGCGCGCTACTAAAATATAAGCGGGAGAATGTTATCATTTTGATTAAATTATTTCTATTATATATTTATTTAAATAATTTAAATAAAATAATTTATTTATTATTATTATTATTTATTATTTTCTATTAAATTATTTCATTCTATTATTTACAATTAGCAAAAATAATGTGCATTTTAAAGCAATGATAATGAGATTATAGAAATTTATCAGTTTTATACGATGAACCACAGTTTACTTCATCTACAGGTCATCTGAAGTCTTCCGAAATGTCTGGATGTAAACTGGAGCTGGTGTAATCTCTAGTTTCCTCAGGATGGGCACTCAAAGTAGAAACAGAAAAACAGATGGAAAACAATTAGCGTAGCTGCTGTTCATAACATTTCAGGCAAAGATAATCATTTGCATTTAATCTGATGACTGGAATGCAAGAATCTAGACTGTAGTTCGTTTAATAGTCAACCTTTAAATTTACAGTGCAAATTTACAGCAACTCATGACTGAACAACTTGATAAATTCTGTGGTCTAATAGTAAATATTAGGGTTAGGGTTAGACTAAGGGTTGACACTAGACTACCATTAGACTAGACTAGGGTTAACACTTCAAAAGTGTTCTGGGTTATTGATGTGTGTGACATCATTGTTGCTGTACTGTAGAGCAGTGGTTCTCAAACTTTTTCGTTGTAAGGCCCCCTTTGTGTTAAGTGCATCGCTTTGCGGTCCCCCATATAAAGACGTATAATCAACTTAGAATTTTAATTAAACCAAAAACATTCATATTATACAATGCTGGAACCTCAATTCTTTTGGTTGGTGGTGTCATTTTTCTGATGTTTGATTGCATAAAATCTATGATAAATTTCTATACTTCATAAAATGCCACAAAATCTGTGGCCCCCTGGATCCATTTTAAGATACTCCAGGCAACCCCATGTGATGCTGTCTACAGACACGCTCTCGCAATTAATTCCAAGTGCGCAGTCCTCAAAATCTGCTCATACACAATAAAACACCTTTTATACGGACACGCAGTTTAAAGAATTCTCGTTTGCCGGCTGTAAAAGCGCTGTTACTCAGTAAAACATTGCAGCTCGGGCTATAGTCTAACGCAGCTTTTCTTACTCTTTCACTGGATATGATGAAATAATTTTAAAATTAAATATGCATCTACACGTAATTAAATATATATTTATTTATTTATATATTATTTAAAGTATATAACTATTATCCTAAGATGAAACATACATTTTGTCTGAGAGAGAAGGAACGAAAGAGTCTGGTGATTTTTGCGTACGTGTGCTTTCAACGGTTCCTATCTTTTCGCTTATATTTAGAATACATTTTAGTACGAAAGTTTTTGTGAATCATGATTTGTTCTTGAAATCGTTCGTACGCAGGTTTCACGTACAAATTTGTGCGTACGCATGCTTTGTGAACGAGACCCAGTTTCTTCTTAAAAAGTTGCTATCGCGGCTGGTTAGGACAAAACCTCTTAAAAACATGGAAAACGTATCTTTTGTCGCGTGTCGCAGCACCGCAACTTGTTTGGTTAGGACTCGATGTCAAACCTGATTTTTTTGCTTAGTGCCAGGAGTATGAATGACAGCTAAAGCAGATGCTACAAAAGCTGAAACAAAAAAAGACTTGAACATAAAAAAAATCTAGTACAGAGCCTCAAATCCATGCGTGGTCGAAAATGTTTCCCAGATGGATCCGCTCATCTGGATTCCGCTGAAGTAAGGCATGAATGAAATCACAGCATTCTGTGGAAAAAAAGGAAACTGTGAATTTATTGGAATTGTAGCTGTGCGCCTGCTATGCTTGATTGTGTTCGTCCAAAATTCTGAATTACAGTTGCCCTGGTGCAGATCTCACCTGCAGTCAAGCCGTCTTTGCTCCATGTCCTATCATTGATCTGTTGGAGCTCATGAAAGCTGGGAAATTGTCCGCACACCAAGGCAAACAACAGTATGCCCAGTGAGTACACTGTCGCCGGCTTGCAATGGTTACTCGCCCGTTTCAAAGAATTCAGGGCAAACGTACTCCCTTGTGCCTGAAGAAAAGCATCCAAAAATGTGACGTCTCAAACCTGAGCAGAGGCACTATGTGAAAATATCATCTTAGTATTTATGTAAACGCTTGTTCATAAAGGAAAGTGATAAAACATACCCATATACTTGTTGTAAGTCGAGCTTTTAAGAAGATTGCCGCACCCGAAGGCCATCAATTTGACCTCCAGGGTGTTTGGGTTAATCAGCAGGTTTTCCAGTTTTATGTCCCCATGGAAAACCCCCCGTTTGCAGCAAAGTTGAGCGGCTTCAGCCGCTTGCCCCAAGATAGCCTGCGCTATGTACTCGGGTACGGTGCCTCCATTGCTATGCAAGAAAGCGCCCACATCCACACAATGAGAAGGGCACTCTAGGACCATGATGTACTCCTCCGGATAATCCTGCCAGTCCAGAAGCTTGATGATCATAGGAACATTTCCTCCCTCGCTGGCAAGCAACTGTAGACCGACCTCTCGAGGAAAGGGGTTAGGCCAACCCGGCTAGAAGAAAGACAATTTTTATCACGATTAGACGATTGACAAACAAGGATTTAGTCCAGTCTCGAACAACCTTAGGTTTGTGTACTTAAACTACAAAGATGCTTCCAGTTGAATAATAATGCAACTGCTACTTACAATGTAGATATAATCCTTGATTACATCCTCGGTCTTCTTGACAAATTTCACTGTCACCTGATCAACAAAACAACAAATGGATTTGTGTAAGCATTCATCCTGAACAAACCTGTACCATAATACATTTACAACAGTAAAGAGCTTGTTTGGTCAGGTTTCAATAGATCAAGCACTGAAGTCGTGGACACTGGAAACATTAAGGTGTGAAAAGGATAGGGTGAGATCCAAAAGATGAGCACAAGACAGAAAACAGAAAAAATCAAACCTTTAAGCAATCCTGCAAACGGATCCCTTCACAGATGCCTTGACCCAGCTTTCTGCCGATCCCATACAGCTGGTCATGGATTTCTATTAAAAGAGAAATGCAGCAGACATGAATCACTAAACATTATCAATACTTAACCTAAAACTATTTAACAATATCTGTTGCTGAATATGTTGTTACATATACACATTTATATTACAGAAACAATGTTTACATTGCTAAGAGTGTGTTAGTGATACACTTGTGTTAATGAAACACAGCTATTGGCCAATCAGAATCAAGGACTCAGACTATATCTGTATTAGAAGTTTTGTTATGTTGGAATTATGAAAGTAAACTCACCCCGAATGACCACCCTGCACTCCTTATCATCCTCCAGCTTCTCTTCAGGCTGATTTTCTAAAATGTCCACATGATCATTGATCTCAGATCCAGCATAATATGGATGTTGAATGACGTCATGCCTTCCAAAGTGGACGTGAGTCTCTGCGTCTGCGGGATATTTGACCTGAAATGAACAGTAACATAAGTGGTGTATTCTCTACATATATGATCAGGGTGTCCGCGGGGTCTTAAAAAGTATTAAAAGTTGATAAATAAATTTAGAGAAAATTAAGGCCCTAAAAAGTATTAAAAAGTCTTAAATGCCATTTTACAAGTCATTACATTTTGTATCATCTTTTTGTATTTGTCCAAAGAGGTCATATGCTTAGGTTTGCATTTATTTAATCATTGCGTAGGCGAATAATGCGAGGTCCATTTACACCCGGTTGTTAAACAACATCGTTGACTAATGGGGAAATTCAAGTTTTCGTGCAAATGGTTGGAGGATAAGGAGTAGGAACCATGGTTGAGGGCCGTCTCTGGGAATTACCGTGAGTTGTACTGCTCTGTGTGTCAGAAGGTGATTAGCGTAGCCTCGTTTCTCTTTCTAATAAACCTTGCATGGGTTAGTTACTCAATTAATTCTTGTTTCCACCCTTCTGAATTATGTTGCATTAATATGGAGTTATCACAAACTAAGACTGTTTAGTTGTGCTATTTTACAATCCGTATATAGTAAATGTAAGTTAAAGTGTCGCCAATGTAACCGATTAAAACGAAAAAGTGGCGATGAGGTCCTAAAATGTATTAAATTTAGCTCCATGATTCCTGTATATACCCTGATGATATTGACACATACTGACTTGCCAACTTCCAGATTTTAGAATAAACCAACAACAAAAAACAAAACCTTGTTTTGCTGGGTGTCAGGTGTATAAACATTTTAGTACCTGAAACCACTTGTGGTTACGGATCATTTCCAGATCAATACGTTTCTTTGGATCCCTCTGCAGACAGTCTTCAACAAAACTGCAGCATTCTGTTCAAAAAGATGAGCGATGATTACTACCTTAAACTGTGAGTTTATCTGAATGTTACTTTAAACTTCACGCCTGCTCTCATTCATAATCTCACTCAATTCTTTCATCAAACACTTGTTCTGTTTTTTATCATTCAGAACTACAGTTGGTCTGCTGAGGAGCTCACCTTGAGTCAAGCCTCGTCTGTGCCAGATCCCCTCAAGTATCAGTTGCCGGTCACTGTCGCCTGGGAAATCCCCGCACAACATGAAGAACAACAGCACTCCGAGCGAGTACACCGTCGCCGGCTTTCCGTGATACTTGCCCTGTTCGAGGTATTCAGGGCAAGTGTAGAAAGGTGTGCCTAAAGAAAAGCATGTAAAAAATGTGATGTCTCAAAAGTGTGCAGAGGCACTATCTGAAAATATCATCTTAGTATTTATGTAAACGCCTGTTCGTAAAGAAAAGTGATAAAACATACCCATATACTCGTTGTAAGAAGAGCTTTTAAGAAGATCGCCGCACCCGAAGTCGATCAATTTGACCTCCAGGGTTTTCCTGTTAATCAGGAGGTTTTCCAGTTTTATGTCCCTATGGAAAACCCCCCGATTGCAGCAAACTTCAGCTGCTTCGGCCGCACGCGACAAGATAACCCGTGCTATGTTCTCGGGGAGAGTGCCTCCATTTTGTTCCACGAAAGCGGCCACGTCCATGCAGGGACAAGGGTGCTCTAGGACCATGACGTAGTGGTCCTGATAGTTCTGCCAGTCCAGAAACTGGGCGATCACAGGAACAAATCCCCCCGCACAGGCAAGCATGTGAAGGGCGACCTCTCGAGGAAGGGGATCACGATAACCCGGCTAGAAGAAAGAATCATTATCACGATTAGATGACTGAAAAACAAGGATTTAGCTCAGTCTCAAACAACATTACGTTTGTGTACTTAAAAAAAAAAAAAGTATGAAGATGTTTCCAATTGAATAATAACACAAGCTACTTACGATGTAGATTTCATCCTGGTCATTCTTGACAAATTTCACTGCCACCTGATCAAAAAAAAAGATTTGTGTAAGCATTCATCCTGAACAGACCTGTACTATAATACATTTACAACAGTAAAGAGCCTGTTTGGTCAGGATTCAATAGATCAAGCACTGAAGTTGTGGACACTGGATACATTAAGGATTAAAAAGGAGAGTAGCGTAGGATGAGCACAAGACAGAAAAAGAAGAGAAAAAAATCAAACCTTTAAGCCATCATTCACACGGATGCCTTTATACACGGTTCCAAAACCACCTCGACCCAGCTTTCCGCCGATCTCATACTGCCGGCCATTGATTTCTATTAAAAGTGAAACGCAGCAGACATGAATCCCCAAACATTAACAATACTTAAAACGATTTAACAATATCTGTCTAAATCTAAAATGTCAAATATATTGTTGTTGTCAAAAACAAATTTAACATGATTTTTTTTGCTGAATATGTTGTTACATATACACATTTATATTACAGAAACAGAATGTTTACATTGCTAAGAGTGTTAGGGATACACTTAACCGTTGTGTGAATGAAACATAGCTATTGGCCAATCAGAATCAAGGACTCAGACTATATCTGTATTATGTTATGTAGGAATTATGAAAGTAAACTCACTTCGATTGAACACCCTGGACTCATCATCATCTGGAATCTGGATGTCTTCTGTGTGATATTTGCCCTGAAATGAACAGTAATACAAGTGGTGTATTGTCTACATGTATGCATATTGACTTGCCAACTTCCAGATTTTAGAATAAACAAACAACAAAAAAAGTCGCAAAAAAACAACTACCTTTTTTAACAACTGAAGCCTCTACAGAGAACATTTAGTCAGTTTTCTAATGTATGTGGCTGATGTTCTAAAAACTAAATGGTGACTAATACTAAAACCCCTTTTTGCTGGGTGTCAGCTGTATAAACATCTTAGTACCTCAAACCACTTGTGGTCAAAGATGTCTTCCAGATCAATACGTTTCTCTGGATCCTCCTGCAGACAGTCTTCAATCAGATGGCAGCATTCTGTTCAAAAAGATGGAAGAGACAATTATAACCTCAAACTATGAGTTTATCTAAATGTCTCTTTAAACTTCACGCCTGCTCTCATTCATCATCTTATTCAATTCTGCAAGTCTAACCAGTATAATTCAGAGCTCCAGTTGGTCTGATGAAAAGCTCACCAAAAGTCAAGTCGCCGTTGTACCAGCTCCGGTTTTTGATAGACACCAGTTCATTACGGTTGGGGAACCTCCCGCACAACATGGCGAACAGCAGCACCCCGAGCGAGTATACCGTCGCCGGCTTTGCATAGTACTCGCCGGTTTGAAAAAATTCAGGGCAGATGTAGTCTCTTGTGCCTGAAGAAAAAGAAAACAGATTTCATGTCATTTTACCGTTTACATTGCCACAGTATTTTGTAGACACTAAAAACAAGCCTAGCTTATTTCTACCAAGTATTTCTACAAACGTGTCTGACATACCTGTGAACGTCTTGTAGGTCGACCTTTTAAATAGATCGCCGCACCTGAAGCCGATCAGTCTGATGCCCATGGTGTCTGTTTTTACAAGGAAGTTCTCGAGCGTGACATTACGGTGGAAAACCCCATGTACAAGGCACATGCAGGCAGCTAAGGTTGCCTGCCACATGAAACGTTTCGCCAACTCCTCGTCGAGCTTTCCCCCTTGGCTCGCAACAAATTTATCCAAACCCTGGCAGGGAAAAGGGCGCTCCACGACCATGACGTAGTGGTCAAGATAGTCCTTCCAGTCCAAGAGCTGGGCAATCTCAGGAACGTCGCTGTCCTCACAGGCAATCATCTGAAGAGCCACCTCACGCGGAAGGGGTTCAGGATGATTTGGCTAGACGAAAGACAATAGCATCATTACATAGAGTTGGCTTCCCAAACACAGATCTATCTCAGTTTTGGAAAAAGCTGAAGACAGTGGAATTTTGTGTATGTAAGACGTTCTCAATAGAATAATAATAGGTACGACTTACGATGCTGATATAATCCACATGCCTGGTTGTATGAACGTATTTCAGTGCCACCTGATCGACAAAAACAAAAATGATGGACAAATGATACATTGAGAAGGTTTGTAAAGGACAGAGTGAGATGTTAAATAGATGAACACAATACAGAAGAAAAACTATGTGCTGGGGTGGGTAGTTACTGCAAGTAAAAAATCTAACCTCCGCGCCATCCTGCGCACGGGTCCCCGCGTAGACGGTTACAAAAGCAGTTTTAGCCAGCATTTCACCGACAACATACATGCAGGAGTTAATCTCTATAAAAGATAAAAGAAGTTGACAAAAAACACCAAACATTAGCATTACTTCATACAATTCTAACAATATTTGTCCTTAGATATACTTGATATACTTATACTTAAATGACCAAAATCGTGTAGGTGTTAGTGTGTTGTGTTCTGTTTGTCAAACTAACCCTGCATGTGCACACTAGGCTTCTCGCCGTCTTCCAGCTTCTCTTCAGATAGACTGACTAAAGATTGCTGGACGTCCTCATCCCCGGCCGACTCGATATGAGCTTGAGCTTGCTGGATTACCTCATCTTGGTCCGATTTACTAGCGACTGGATTCTGAACAACATTGCTGTCTGAATCCAAACCAAAAAGCAAGCGGTCGAGGGAGTCCGAAAACTCAGGATTCTCATTGAATGCGAGTGAATCATGAGTGGTGAGGATCTCCGTGTCACTGAAAGTGAGACCCTGTACTGAAATCCCATCTGTAGAGAGGAACCAGATCAAACACAAGATCAATTAAATTCATGAAATAATGAACGCTCGCATTAATAATCAATTCTATTGATAGCAGGATGTTGTAAAGTGACAGGAGAGTTCTACAGTACACATTTCACACAGATTCTCAACAAATTAATCCGTTCATAATTCATCAGCACACATTTAACATCACACTTTCAACCAATAAGTTACAATAGGACTATCTAAGCATCATAAATACTACTTGTATATATACACACACTGTATATACAGTAAAACCTTAAACTTAACAATAAATGACAACATCCACACTTTAAAATTGAGGTCATTTTATGCACTAAAAGCATGCTCGAAGGGTGTACTGTTAACATTCTTTAACAATAACAAAGATTTTTACAATATATACCAGATCAATAGTTATATAATACATTGAACAGGTAACGTTTGATTCAAATACATAATCATACAACACGTCTAAAATATGTTAACGTTAATAAACTATTGATTTGTTGTCATAATCCTTCATTACATTGTAATTTATGGTCATATGTCAACAGACAATGCTTAACATAACGTTTAAAAGCATTTTCTTTTTCAAATGAAACCTCAAAAAAGTGAACGACGGAAACATATTTGTGAAGTGACATTTTAACGGAACATGTGCACATAAAGCGAAGATATTATTTTCTGTAATCCTGAGTCTGACCTGCTATCCGTCTATTGTTTAGCTCTCGCAGTCTTGCGAAACGCACAGGTGAGACGATGGTCGATGGTACATCGCCAACGCCGTCGGTTTTCACCCCTTTGCCAAATTTCTGACCCATCTTAACTGTTTGTCAACTGCAACTAGTCAATCGTAAGCGAGCGAGAAGCAAAATGAGCAAAGACACTGGTTTCAGCTTGTGTTTATAGGCTACGCTCAGATCGGACGCCGAGATATCATTGTTACGTCATTTTTAGAACGTTTGGGATGTGGGTCAGAAGAGCAAACCGCTAAAAAAAACATGTGCAACATGGACACATATCTCTTAAAACGTAGATGCGGATTCATTCATGGAGTAATTACTAACCAGGGAACACATTTTTAATAAAGTTTTAAAGAGTTGTCGGAGGCTTGGTGGTGGTGACGTTGATATCGAGCGACCTTAAGCGTAGTCTGTTTAGCATCGTGTTAGCTTTTTACTTCTGCCGACTGTATTTCGGCTTCAAAGGTAACATGTTAATTTGTAAATATGATCTTTATAGACAAAACGTGTAAACATCATAAAACTTAGAGCTTATTTTTTGCGATCTTCCAAAAGTCTATGAGAAAATGCATAGGCTTTTTATTTTTTATTCATCAATAGGGTAAATTGCAATGTGTAATAGTACAAATACAGTACATAATTGCATAATGCAAATAACCAAAACAAAAAAAGCAGTTATACATCTAAAACATTACGTATTTTATCCAGTAGCCGAGATGTCTTAACAGCTTTGCTATTGTTCCGTATTAATATTAAAGAAATCTTCACATTGTCTCTTAGCAGCATGAAAAAGAAACGTTTATTTAATCTGGGAATAAACAGAAAGCCAGCGATGCCGAAGATGCGGCCGTGCGCATGACGCATTTTACTTTCAGTTTTAAAATGGCGGCAATTCGGGAACGGCAATTGCTTGAATTAATGGTGGGTTCAATATATTTCTCAATAAAAACACACAAAACTAAAAAACAAGTACAATGGCTAGGGTTGGCTCGATACCAAAATTGTGGCTTCGGTACGATACCTGAATGTAATATCGGTACCATAGGTGATCAATAACCAGCCCCAAAATAAATTATTTGAAAAAATATTAAGACTGCATGAAACTGCTGTAACTGCTTTAATGCAAATTTTATATATTATTTTTATATTTTATATAGCACAATTTTACTTTTACACTGTATTGCTGAAAAATGCTTTGGATATATAAACTTATCATCGTAATCCCACAAATATGATCAATTAAATTTTGACCAACAATTAAATGTTTCAAGTAGGTCTATTTAACAGTAGCATTCAAGATGAATAAAACAAAATGCACAGTCTTCACTGCATAAAATAAATATGCAATGACTCTAAATATAAATAAAGCTACAAATGTTTCATTTTCTCTTTAATATGTGACACATTTATTAGGTTACTGTCACTTTAAGGCAAATTATTTTTGATGCGGATATACATTTAAAACACAGCGGACTGCGCTATTTTACCCCATCGTGGGTATTTTGTTATGTTAAATAAAGTTAGAGTTTTTTTACCTGCCGCCTGCTCTTGGGTTCTCCTTCTTGGCTCCCTCTTGACAATTTTACAGCCTTTCTGCTTTGTAACCGTAGAAGCTGTAGCCATAGATTATTTTTTTTACAACTTGTAAAGACTGTGAACTTTATATAGGCTTACATTTTAAATACAGGTGTAGTTACACAGACACACACACACACATTCTTTAATCTTGCAGTCTTAAACTACTCTCCCATTTCATTTAGGAGTTTACACCCACAAGCCTGGCTTCGTAAAACCACAACCGCAAAAGAAAAGAATGTGTATGACCTAGTGTTGTAGTCGAGACCACCAAAACCGAGACCAAGAGAAGACCGAGACCAGAGGGTGTCAAGACTAAGACAAGACCAAGACTTTAAGGGCCGAGACCAATACAAGACCAAGACAGGCCGATACCGAGTCGAGACCAAGACCAGCACTCCCAAAATTAATTCAAAAGATCCACAAAACACTAAAAAGTCATAATAAAATAATAATAGAAGTAACTTGGGTGATTTATTGTGCAGAAATGTATGTGTGGGATATTTTATGTTCCATGTTTAATCACCCACCTACTGTAAAATATAAAAAAATTTGTGTAGGTAAAAATGAACAAAAATTTAAACATAAAAAACGGTAAATACCCAAGATAGGTCTGTGACCTTCAACAAGACAAAACATTCAGTGACTTAATTGGTTTCATTGCTTTTTTATCTAATCAATAGAAAAATAGCTGTGTGTTACTCAGAAATGCACAAAAGTTCAGATTTGTTCTAGATTTGTTTGGGACTATAGCCAAAATAGAACAAAAACTTGTGTTTAATTCTGTCTAAAACTTCAGTCACTTATTAACTCAAGGTTTATTGAATATTTAAACAAAATCAATTACACATCAGACGTTATAAAAACAAAACAAAACAAGATCTCATACAAGTACGATCACATCTTGGATATTGTGGGCCTTTGTGTATTCATTTTGTTGACAGATTTCTTTAAGACAATCCCCCATTCTTCTCTTACCAGCAGTAAGAGTAACAAAAGTAACAGAAGAATCAAATAAGGAACAAGTGGGGAATGCTTTTAAAGCCAGACGTTTTACATCCAATCACATGAATGATGTTAACACATAAATCAGACAATGCACCAGCAATTTAGTGTACTTCCCACAGTTGTGGTCTTGACCAGTCATGAAATAAAATCCAGAGACCAATAAGTCTGAGACCGAGACCAAAGACAGTCGAGACCGAGACAAGACCAAGACTATCATAAAATGGTCTTGAGACCGGTCTCGAGACCACAACACTAGTATGACCATTTTCATAACACAAGCTAATATAGTTAGTGCAACACTTAAGAGAGCAGATGTTTCCAAACCATCAGAAATCTTTTTTCAATATGTTTCTTCATCTTTGATGATTGCATTTGTTGGAAATAAGCTTGGAGGGGCAAAAACAATTGTGTTGAAATAACCTCTGACCTTTTCTCTCATGTTATGGAGTTCATACGAGGACATCTGCTCATAACCACACAAATGAATGCAATGACTTGAGATCAGTTTTGTGCACTTACACAAACTCATACTTCAGGAGTCCCTTGATTGGGTAAGTGTGTTCTTCATGTACAGTAGGGCCCAGTGGACATCAAAACTGTTGTGTAAGTGTATACTGTAACAGCCTGGGAGACCCCTGAGATGACAGGACTCATCTCCAACCCCTACTCAACAACCAATTACAATCTGCCTATTTCTTTCATACCAGCAAACCTAAATACTTCTACCTTCTAGAGTGTTTTGAGCAACCGCCATGCTTGCTTCCTCTACAAACTGTGTAATCCCATTTTAACAGTCACTTACATTACAGATCTACAGAACAACGGTTGTATAGCTACATAACCACATAACTTTACACAAGTGACCAACTTGAGAACAATTACAAAATGCCTCTAAAAATCACCCCCTTAGCGCTTATTGGGTTGGCTGCACTGCCCTCTTCTGGCCACGAAAGGTATGTGTAATAATAATTATTTTACCCAAGTGAAAGACCTCCAACAACAAGCAATAGATGATAAAACAAGTAAACTAATGTCTATTATCTGCCATTTTGATAAATGTTGTGGAGTTAAATTAAGTTAATATTGAAACTTGTTTTGCAGTATTCGGTGGTGCTTAGTGTGCATTCGTTGTAAACAAATGAAACATCTTTAAAAAATCGGATCGAAAAAAGTCATGCAGGTTAGATAAATAAAAAAGCGTAATGCATGCAAAATGCTAATTTTAGTCCAGCAATACAAATTAAACATTTTAGAACAAAAATAAGAAAACTTGTATGCTGGGGATTTTTTTAAATACACGGTAAAACCTAATAGTAAAATTCACTTATTAAATTAATTATACTTTTGTATGTTGCGGGAATCAGAACCTAATCTAAATGATTTAGGTTACAGCAATTCCTTTAATCATTGCTAGTTTGTTATGGATGACAACTAACTAATAGCCTACTAAATAATTTAATTATATCGAAATTATAAAAGAGTAAGTTAGCTTCCTGATTTCTAAATTCTGTGAAAGATTTCCCCAAAAAATAATTTTGTATCGCCTATGGGCCTATTCAGTTATCTTGTATAACGAATTAAATAACTAATAGCCTACATTAATACATTTTAAGCAAAACGTTGTAACAACCTATTTTACTTTCTTTCACACATTTACAAAAGTTCTTCTTGTAATGTTACATAGGTTTAGTTTTGTTATTATATTTGTCTTACTGAGTTCGGTTTATTACGGTGTTTAGTGTTTCCTAGTTTGACACTGTCCTCTGGCCATAGTGCATTGCATTTGTAATTCATGTTATAAAAGGAACACATATGAGATGAAGTCAGACTGTCATGAAATGGCATACTTTACTGATTGTTTTGTTTCACCATATACACTTAAGTTTGAACGATCTGCGTTTCCCGAACAACGACATAATTCGCGGAGATCATTCGTTTGAACCACGTTGGTTCAGCAATCTAGTTGATGACGCCATATGGTGGTGGAGTAATGACGTCTACTAATACGTTCAGGTCGAAATAATGTCAAATTATTGATGTAAATAACATACATTGCATTTAACGGCGACTTTTGTTATCTGTTGTTTTATTTCACGATATTTCATTAATTCAAAAGTTTCCTCCTACGTCACTCCGCCCAGGGATTCCCCAGGGTCCTAGAGAACGTAGGGGTCGTGCACATGCGCACTTTAAAATAATCAACACAACAAACTAAAATGTCAAATTAAATTTGTATATATTTCGAATGATGGATATAGAATGCACTGCATGTTGCTTGCTTAGTTTGCTCAAAGGCATGATGCAAGTCTACATGTCATAATAAAAGGGAACTGTTTCTAACCACATCTCGACCTGTTAGTTCCAAGTTCCAACCACGCAACTTTGCAATGCTGCTTGCGATTGATCGTTGGAACGATTGTTTCGGGAAACACTTGAATCGTTGAACTATGCTGGAACGACGGAATTACGACCATGGTTGCCAACGATGCTTTTTGGGAAACGCACCCATTACAACAGATATATAGGATGCGCTTTTGAAGAATTAAGATGTATGGGATATTGTAAACTACGTGTCACACAGACATCAACAACCAACATATGAAACTCAACAGGGGTGTCAATGAACAAAAATGATCTATGCTGCAGCTGGACTGGTTACTGGTTTCAGAAGGCTTTCAAGTACTCATACTTACTGGTTTTAAAACAAATGGCATTAGATTTCCTAAAATGGTAATTAAATGGAAGTACAAATCTTACTTGCTGAACCATTTAACACAGTCCAGTCTTTTAAACAGATTTGAGTTTTACTAAATCTGCACATTTCGCAGTATTTCCTTCATAAGGATTGTGATTCTTCCATGAGAGCCTGTCCCATCATGCTCAACTATATTGATGCTGCTTTGACCCTCAGATACAATGTAATGAACTATTGGTCCTGTGCCTCGACTCCATGCAAACATTTACTCCAGAAAAAAACTCGATGAACTCCAAAAATCCTTGTCATCATCCTCGTTATCAATCTATTAGGTGACCAAAGAGTAGCGAGCAATTTTCCTTTAAAATATTGTGTTGTTCTCTGACATTCATCATTGTATTTTGACACCTGGATCCTCCCTGCTGTAAGATTTCTTCTCATACCAAATAAGGGTTCCCCTGATGTTTTGCATTTCCTTATAAGGCGTTTCGTTCACCTGCTTCTGACTCACCTGATTGCTTTCATCATCAATAAACGCATCCCTTTGAACTTGTTTTAAGTTCTTGCCACGTGTATAAAACAAATATATCCTGCGACAACGAGCTACAATACAGTACAATCGGCAGGTTATTAAGAGGGTTTGAACAGGTAAAAGCGAGCTGCAGCGGCAATTCAAGACTGAGGTGTAGGAGGAGGAGGAGGCTGTTTTCTGCTGCTTCTCTCTCGCGCTTCCTGATCTTTGCAACAGCGAACTTCTCATACGCAGACATGGTAAGTGCTGAGACCTTTCTAATCGTGCACTTTGGTTTTAAAATGTTGTATTCTCTTCAACCTACTAAAAAATAACATTTAACGCGCAATGAAATGATTTTGCCTTTAGCATGTGAGTTTTAAAGACGTGTTCAGAAAGAAATATGACAAAGTTAAGTATGAACGAATCTGGGTTGAAAAGTATAGGCCTACGCCTATTTAGTTCCACTTAAGTTCACATTACTCGGAAATAAATTTGATGGATTTTACCTAAATGCTGTTTGCTGTAAATACCGTGTATTTTTTTCTTTTTCAATCACACGATTGTTATTTATGTCATATGTAGCATTGACGCTATGAAATTTGGATTCAAAGGCATAATAATTCACACCACCTTGCTGAAGTCAGCGTCTTGTTTTCACTTGTAAAGGAATGGAATGTGAATACCTCAGGCTGGTTCTGTTTACACGCAGTCGTTTTCAAAAACTTGCCCTTTTGGGACCCGTTTTCAAAGGTTTGCTTTTCAGTTCTCCAAAACGCCCTTGTCGTGTAAACGAACAGCCAAAACCCATACAAAAAATTCCCTTTTTAGTTAAAGGGATAGTTCAGCCAAAAATGAAAATTCTGTCATTTACTCACCCTCAGGTTGTTCCAAACCTGTATACATTTCTTTGTTCTGCTGAACCCAAACGAAGATATTTGGAAGAAATGTTTGGAACAACCTGAGAGTGTGTAAATGATGACAGAATTGTCCTTTTTTTTCGTAAACTATCCCTTTAAAAATAGTCTCGCGTAAATGGCCTCTCAGACATTTTCATCTAAACTGTGTATAAAATATCATCCCTGAAATATATGCAAGCTACAGGACTGTGAAAAGTTTTAGACCGTAAAAACTGTTAAGTAGGAATGCTTTCAAAAGTAATGTCATATATTGATTTTATAGAAATGAACTAAATCAAATCAATATTTGGTATGACCACCCGTTGCCTTTAAAGGCGGGGTGTCCGATTACTCTGAGCCGTTGTTGATGTTCAAATCACCAAAACAAACACACCCCTACCCCCATCTGTCACTTTCGTCAGCGCTCGGCTCGGCTAATGTCCGTCCTGTGCACCTTACTGCTGATTGGCTACAAGGTTGTTTTGGTACTCGGCCCGACTCGGTTGTCTAAAGCGTAATTCGGAAATCGGACACCCCGCCTTTAAGGCACAGTTTTTCAGGTAGGTTTGGAGAACATCTTGGAGAAATTGGCACAGTTCTGTCTTTCAGTTCTTTTCTCATTATGTAATAACAAACAAAATATATGCACACATAATCACATTTATCATACACTGTATATGATAAATGTGATTACATGAACAGTATGTATTATACATGTTTTAATGAAATCACGTTTTTCTTGTCCTCCAGGCCTCAGGTGTAGCCATCAGTGATGAGGTGGTTAAATACTACGATTTAATCCGGGTGCGCAAGCAGGGCGAACAGGAGAGAGAGAGGTTTAAACTTGTGATGATGCGTATAAGCGATGACCAAAAGAGCATTATTGTGGACCACGACAACTGCCTGAGGAACAAAGATGTTGAGAATGCGGCTGACATTTTCGAGGCGGTCGTCAGTAAGCTTCCTCCAAAGGAGTGCCGCTACTGCCTGTATGACTGCCATTACGCAACCACAGAAAGTGTGAAGGAAGACCTGATCTTCATCATGTGGTATGAAGCCTTTCAATGAGATCATGATTGAGCACTTCTAGGCCAGAACTGCTAAGGAATGCATTGTTAATATTTTGAGAAATCCTGATGCTGTGTAGTCTTTGATAGCTTTTTCCTTACGACAGAAATGTCCTTTGTGTACAGGGCCCCTGAAAGTGCAAACCTGAAGAGTAAAATGCTCTATGCGAGCTCAAGAAATGACCTCAAGAAGAAAATACCAGGTTAGTTTGTGTTACTATAGTGATTAGTATGGTGATTAGCGCACAGCTGTTGTACTAAAATATTTTCTTTCTTGCACAGGTTTGAAGTTCGAGTGGCAAGTTAATGATCCTTCAGACATACACAAGTCTTGTCTCGTGGAGAAACTTGGTGGCCCACTAGTAAAGTCTTTGGAGGGGAAGGCAATGTAGAAGAGATGGGAGCGATCGGTACAATGTCCCAGCATCCCATGTAACAGTCCACATTAAAATTCTTAAAGACCTATAAATCATTATTGTATGATTGTATACACTTTCTCTGATTTTTACATTTCATTGGGAAATATGCCTATATGCTGGCAGTTGAATGTTTCTTTGTTTTAATGTTTCAAAAGAAACAAATCTTAAAGACCAGATGGTCAAAAGGAAATATTTTACATCTTTTAAGGTATCAAACTTTGTGTTACTGGATTCATATTATTTCCTAGTCATTTTTCTAGTAATTCTAATAACAGGGAGTGTTTTTTCTTTTAAACTGTTAGCTAATCCTGCGTTCCAGGAAATAACTAATATTTATCCATATACATGTAGTATTGAACAAATGCCAACATCTTGTAGTACGCCAACACCAAAAATCCAGCATGAAATTACAATTCGATTGTTGTCATTGCTGAAAAACAATATTTTGTGATTTTTTTTTTTTCAAATCTGTCTCGATGTAACTCAAGTTTATTAACATACTAGTGTTCAAACTTCAATTCATAAGACTAGTAAACAAGCACATACTAATTTGTACGTTCATCCTCCATGCCTGGTGAAAGGGATTTTCATAAACCGTTTTAATTCTACGGTGTCTGGTTCTTTTATTAAATACACTTCAATGAAAATACACTTCAAGGTTCGTAGCAGTTTATTCATTATCAAACGTATACAGTGGTGTTTCAGCCAGAAAAAGAGCATTCCAAACGCGCTGTATCCACGTACCATATAATGATGCATATTCATTCACTTACAAGTAATTGCACTGGTTGATGTACGCTTAACGCACATACGGTTTCCCTTTTAACACTGATGTCGGGGGAGAGGTATAGGAACACAAAAAAATATATAAGGCAGTTGAGGAATAATTTCTGACATGGAATGTTAAGTAAAAATTGTTCCAGCACATCTCCTAAATAATATGGTTGCATTAAAGGCTTCTCCAAAAGGTGCAATGTTTTTCCCAAGACTACAGTACAACAAAAAAAGTTAAATGTTCTGGAATGCTTCATTTTGGTCATCTTAAGGCAATTTTTGGCAAAACGATTAGCGTCTTCCATCTTAAACAGAGGTGCCTTCCTTCGGCTCAGCACCACCATTAGACCCCTTAAGAGAGCACATTAACATAGAAAGATATGACAGTCGCAAAACAGTTGTTGATGCAGTAACGTTTGTTAACATTTGTCAAGCGTTTACCTTTTCTTGCAGTTGCTCCTCCATGGTTCTCACCTTCTCTTTTTCTTTGGCAAGTTGGTCCTGACTGTTTCGTAGCAGCTGCTGGAGTTTAGTGGCTGCTTGGCCCAAATCTTTGGTCATCTTTCGCTCCTTATCTAGACACTCCTAAAACACCAAGTCATGTGAGTGGGGCTTAATACAGAGTCTGAATTCAAAACACTTTTCTTAACAACATACTTGAAATACACAATACCTTCAGCTGTACAACATCCTCCATGGATGCAGTGTCTCCTGCTGACTTCATCTGTTCTAGTTTCTCCAACGTCTGCTCAAGCTGAGCTTGAACCTAAAGAAACCATTTGAGAATGTTTAAATGCTGTGGTAAAACGAAGTTGTTATAGTTAGAAAGCACACAAACGGAGATCAATTGTGACTGCGTTTCAGAAGATCTTAAATCCACTTAAAAGTTCCATGCCAGCCAACATAAGAGCTTCATTAGTGCACATTACATACAGTATTATAAGTAGTAGTACAGAAACAACAATACATGTCAAAAAAAATGTGAGTTTCAAACACAAAGACAAATGTTAATGGTTATAAAAGATGAGTGATAAAGAACCCCAAGGGGAGGACGGGGGTTAGAAACTGCTGAAACAAAATTGTAAAATATGGAAGGTTAGAACTCCAAGAAAGATGTCTCCTCATTGGCAGCACTGGATAGGTTAAACAAAGAAAACTTATGTTTAAATGATAATACCTACAAAAATTGTAAAAGCAGGCAAATAACAACACACAAAATCTGAATCCCTGCATTTGCTGGGTCTAAATTGTTGTGGTGTACAGGTCAAAACCTGAAGCATATTGCAAACATGGATTTGAGACACAGCCGTATGCCTGACGCGGCAGTTTCCAATGCACGGTGTATCTAGTGCTGTCAATAAGTTTCACAGGGTGCCCATGCGTGTCGCACCCTAACCTGACAGTCCTCTGGCTCTGGCTGCCCATTCTCAGCCACTCCCTGAGCGCGCTGTGTCACATCACTCAGCTGCTGCCTGACCTGAAAAAAGCAAGCTGTCATTCATCAGAACCTCCGCGTGGATCTTTCCTCTGCAGTCTTGGCAGAATTGTGGGTAAAACAAAGAATCATGGGTAGAAACACCACGGGGCTGGTGGAAAACAAACGACCGACCTGTGAAAGTTCCTCCCGCTGCACCTGAGCCTCCTTCTGAGCCGCACTCAGCCGTCTCTCGGATTCTGATAAAAGCTGCTTCAACTGAAAGCAAGCAAATGAAAATGAGGATTAAATGAAATCCCTGTCTGCTCCACATCAAAATGTACTTTGTGACGAACAGATCTAGGTTAAAAATTGGGTTAGTGTACTATAGTTTAAAATAGTTTGTGATTAAATGAGTCAAGTATCTTTCACCTTATTTTGCTTTGACTTCATAAAAAAACGAAAAATGCTTCTGTTCTGCAACTAGCATCACTTTTACTGTTAAAGGGATAGTTCACCCCAAAATTGAAAGGAGTCATATTGCACAGCTAAAACGAATATTATTGTTTGTTTTAGATGTAACGCAATGTGTATACACCATTTAAAGTTTAAAAAACGTTGTATTTTCCACATACCGTGCATGTTTGTATCTCCTCTTTGCCCCTCCTCGTTCTGATGAACCCAGAGAAAGATATTTGGAAGAATGCTTATAACCAGACATATTTGTCCCCCATTGACCACCATAGAACGAAAAAATACAATGGTAGTCAAAAGTTCCCCGGAACTGTTTGCTGTCCTACATTCTTCAAAATGTCTTCTGTTGTGTTCAACAGAACAAAAAATGATAAAGTAAAATTTTCCTACTATGGGAGTCAAAGGAGGCAAGATCTGTTTGGTTATAAGCATTCTTCCAAATATCTTTCTCTGTGTTCATCAGAACAAATACATTTATACAGATTTGGAACAACTCGAAGGTGAGTAAATGATGACAGAATTTTCATTTTTGGATGAAGTATCCCTTTAAAATGCACTTAGGCAAAAGTTTAGACTCACTTGTGTCATCTCTTCAGATTGGCTCTGGTTATCTGTGGAAGCAGACTGCAGCTGTTGCTCCAGCTGGGCCTCTAGAAGCATCACCTTTTCTTTCAGCTACAAACAGGAAACACGTTCAATAAGAAACTTTAATTGTAGAACGAAAGATCTTATAACAAACCGTTCACAAAGCTGTATGTTCTCAAAGCTGAATGTACATAATTTAAATAAGAGATGCATCAGTTTTACATCTACGTGTTGGATGTTACTCAGTGACGACATTAGATAAATAACCAGGTAAGAGTTAATTGACTGAGACTTACACTGTGTCTACACCGCGCCACATCCAGTGTGGACAATTTTTTAAATTATAATGGGTTCTAATGCGTTTCTAATGTCTTTTGTCATGTTGTAATGTCTACACTCACATCCGGTGTAGACACAGTGTTATAGTTAATGAGAATGCTTAATTAAAAAAATATATATATAATATAATAATCTACATTGGATATAGCCCAAAGAATTGACAAAAAAAACGATGCCATGTCCTATTGTACAGAAACTGTAGTGTACCTGCTGGGTGCTCTGGTTCTCTGTTCTCAAACTCTCTGTTGTGTCTTCCAATTCTTGCACCTTTTTGAGTGCCTGAAAAGCAAAAGGTCAGATTGAATTGTTCCCAGTGGCTGCCCCTTAGTAAAAGAATGACCATTAAAACCAGTTCATCTGAAAATACATATAATAAATATGTCCCATTTGGCTCCACCTGGCCATGTGCAAAATACAACAACACATTTCTAAGTATAAAAGGCATAAGTATAACAAGTATACACATAGTATAAAAGTATAGTATAAAAATGTATACACCGAGAAGCCATGACATGCCATGTTGAAAATGTTAAGAGCATGACTCTTGATATTAACACTTAACTCATATTTCATAACCATACCCACAAAGGACACTTTTTGAGAGAAGCAACAGTTCAGATGTATCATTATATACTGAAAGGTTCAGATGTATTATTATATGGATGTGTGTGTAAATACAGTATGCAGACCCACCATCCTCAGTTGCTCCTCGGATTCCATTATCTTGGATCTCCACCCCCCCTCTTCCTCCTCCACGCTCTTCTGAAGGGTTTTTAGCATTCCTTCCTATATAACACCAGGAAGTAAATCCAGTCAATCTCGGTTGTGTTTCACTGAAACACATCCTAAAAATATAATCTCACCGTCTCGGCCAGTACGCTTCTATACTGTTCACATTCTGCCTGTAGTGTACACTGACCCTCCTGTGCAGCATGCAGTTTCTCCATTACCTCCTATTAAATAAAAATAGCATTGCACTAATTACAAGTATCTCTCATGTGACCACTAGGGGGCAGAAGAGTCACATTCAGATCATTAAAGTGCAAGGGCAGAATTGCTGCCTCCTTACCAACATCTCTGTGCTTTGCTGGGATTCTTGGCTCTGTTGTTTCTGATTTAACACCTCTTGTGCTTTTAAAGCAAAGTCCTGCAGCCATTTGGTCTGAGTGAAACAACGAGTCAGGATGAGCAAGCATTCAAGGATTTACATAAAGAAACTTTATTGGAAAAACACAAACCCAATTGAATGTTTGTAATAGGTTTTTGTATCAAGCATTATGATTAGGTTTATTTACAAAACAAAAATAATAACGTGATAAACGCAAATTTATGTCCACCTGCTCTGTCTCTACACTGATGTGTGGGAAAAGGGAGCCAAGAACTTCTTTGGTCTCGGCCTGCAAAGATCTCAGCACATTCTCCAAAGTCTCCTATAATGACATTAAATGTTCAATGACACATTACCAGTCACTCATAAACAAGCACTATTTAAACATTTCTTAGACACTTTTCACATCAACCATGCTTAAATGTTATCCGTCACATTTTGAAAATACACACAAAACCACTTTACACTGAAAGATGAATACGGTCTTTTAAATGCCACTATCCACAGCACAAACTATACAATGAGATGAGACTTATATCTGCGCACGTTATAATGAATCAATGTGCTCAGGCACACCCACAACGGTCTTGTGTACTTACGTAACTCTTGTCCTGTGACTGATTTATTTCCTTGAGTTGTTGCACTTCCTGCTGTAGTGACGTCGCTAGAGTTTCTTTCTCAGTTAGGCTGAAAAGCATAATCATGACAGTACTTAACACATGAAGAAATAGACTTGCTGTAGTAGAAAAATCCTAAATGTTTGTGGTTTTCCGTAAACTCACAGCAGGCTTTGGTGAATATGTACCTGTTATGTAGTGACTCCAGTTTGGCTGTGTGGTCTGCCAGCTGTGGATAAAAAGTCCAAAGGATCAAATCTAAGTCACATTTGACATTGTTCACGATCTACCAAGTATGCCGTCTTTAAATCTAAAATAAAAACGCACCTGCTAAATGCATAAAGCTAATGCAACGTTATAAAAAGCTAATTATAATTATAACAGGGAATGTGCACATACGTTAGTGTTATATTGCTCTTCATGTCCTCTCATCTCTTCCTCAAATGAAGCCAGCTGAGACACCTTTTCTTTCAAACTAAAACAAAGGAGAACATAAATGAAAGACATCTTAAAAAAAAAAAAAATTAATGCGAGAAAACAAAGATGTTGGTTAGATTATAAACGACACAAACCTGTTTTGTAACTGTTCCAGCATTTCTGTGTTTTCAAGCTATGAATAATAAAAAGGCATGAATATTCTGAGGTCGGGTGAATGAATATTTTGCGAGTTTTACAGTTCTGACATGATGATTGACTTACTCTGTTGAGGTCTGTACTTTGTTGTTTAACCTGTTGGAGTTCTTCTTGAACAGCTGCTATTTGGTCTTCTTTTTCTTTTAGACTTGTATTCAAACAAAAACAAATCAGATTCATATCATGAGATCAGACACAGACTGAAATGCATTAGCACAGCTGTAGAAAGCAAGTTTAAAGTACCTGTGCTGTAAGTGCTGCAGCACTGCTGTGTTTTCCACCTGAGGGGCCATTTGATTGGTTGAGACAGGAATGAGAAACAAATCAGCGTGAATAAATCCCATGTTTAAATAGTAGTAATAAAATGTGAAAACAATGTCAGCAGTAAGACGTCTTAACCTGACTGGCCATTGTGTTTTTAAGTTGGCTCAGCTCTTCTTCAAGAGTTGAAATTTTGCTCTCTTTGTCCTTCAGGCTGGAAATTAAACAAGGACTCGGTGTCAAATCATATTCAAATGCTTTTTGTAATTCACATGTAATTCAGACGCCTCACCAGGTATTTGCTTGCTCCAGTTCTGCCCTCAAAGCCTGTAATGATACATGCAAATGATTATCAAACGGGTCCCATTCAATTTACATATACCGCAAACCATTATCAAGGCTTCATTCCACAGTCAACCATTTTTGATTATTGGCTAAACTGTATAATTTATTATGCCTCGGGTACATCTTCTACACAGCTGTGTTCACTTATCAATCCTCTTACATAAAATAACACTCACTTCTAGATCTCAAACACATGGGTGGGAGTAGCCAAACACAGAATGTGGAGTTTCACCTCTGAACTATGGCTCTGTTCGATGTTCTGGCTCGCCTCCATCAGCTGCTCTCGCTCCACCTGTGCCTGTTTCAGCTGGCTCTGTAGACCCTCCACCTGTTCGGCCCGCTCTTTCAGTTCAGCCTCCACACCGGCCACACGTGCTTGAGCCTCTGATATGACAAGAGATCACTCTATGTATATAAAACTGTTTGGTTCGTAATAACAACCATTGCTTAACATTGACTTATGCATTTCAAAGCCCATTTTTTCTGAAGACGTACGGATGGATGTACAATGCTTCAATGTGTTCAAACGGTCTGAATGATGTTAAAAGTTCAAATCTCAGCAACATGGTAAAGGAGGTTTCCTTCTGACCTGTCAGAGCAGCGGTGTCCTGTTGAGCTTGTTCCAGCTGCGCCTGCGAGCTGTTTCTGCTGCTCTGGGTCTGTCTGAGCTCCTCGCTGACTTCCTCCAGCCGCTTCTGCAGGGCCTGTTCACTGCTCGCCCGGCTTGCCTGCGATAACACGCACAGGTTTGATCACGCAACGCCACTGAAGTCTTTATGCACAAAGCTGGTTTGCACAAAACTTAAGATGCCATTAAGCCAAAATGACTGTACGGAACATAACCAGTTTAAAATCATATCTGTAGCACAAACGGTGGCCCTTAAAGACTTTTAAGAGAGTTTTCAACCAAGGCACTAACCAAGGCACGTTTTTGTTTATATTCATTTTTATTTCTCATACCCTGACGAATGCTTTTTAGCCTCAATGTGCTCTATTTTTAACCATTTCTAACTTGGTTAGGCAAGATGAAATACAGGGTTTTAAATGTTTTTGGAATTGAACCCTTAATGCTTTGCTTTTTTATGAGATAAAGAGACATGGAAGTTGAATCTATTAGACCCCAGTGCCAGTAGTACTCTTTGCAAGCATGCTTTAACTTAATTTTAAAAAAGAAGTCACTTGAAATGTGCTTTTCTGTTCCACCTTCATTGCCATTTTGGCAAATACTGTAACCAGGTGGTTTTAATGTCACTTTAAGTATGAAGTCAGTGCTCTACATGTTCATACGAACAGAGTAACCACAGGTGTACTTCATCACATTATTGACATTCCTCTCACGGACAGAAAACGCACAAATATTCTTTTGGAGCAGTGGATCTACTTTCTGGTACCGCCTTACATTAAATCACTTCTAGGTCGTGTGCTCTTTTACACTTCTTATTAAAAAATAAAGCTGAAAACTTTCATAGAAGCAATTGTGGTTTTTCTTTACACTGAAAACTGGCAGATCAGATCATATCATAACATAACATAAATCAGAACATGAAATAAGACATTTTGAAGAATGTTGTGAAACCAACCGCGACGGTACCCATTCACTTGCATTGGTTTTGTGTGTGTCCATACAACAGTCAATGGGTACCGTCGGTTACCAACTTTGATCAAAATATCTTCTTTCGTTTCCTGCGGAAGAACAGGTTTGAAATGACATGAGGGAGAGTAAATGACAGAATTTGAATTTGGGGGTGAACTATCACTTTAAGAGTTTCTCATCGTGAGCTCCACAGCGTGTGGAGTGAGTCGTGAGAGACGTGCTGACTCACCCTCTCCAGACATTACCTACATCTCTCCTATCTAGTACACACTCCAAAAACACTCACACACAGCCTTAGAAAACACCGCAACACGAGGGCTTTTTATACGCTGGCCTTTCGTTTACAGAAGTCGATTATAAGATGACAACAATCGTTTTTTGCCTACGAGCCTACGATTTATCCGTGCTATGAACCATTATTAAACACTTCTGTATGTATCCGTCTGAAATTCTACAGCTCATGCAGGCTCACATTCCTGATCGTTCTGAGAAATGCTTCCCTGTAGCGCTGGCCACGTTCCAACCCACAGAGCGCTGCAGAGCGATCAAACCGGCAATCAAATGTTCCGCCAGCATGCAAACAATCTCATTAGCACAGGCTCCGGAGCCGAGGGGGTTCAAAACCATGAGCTTTACCACCAAGGGTCTTTAATAAACACAAACACGCTGATTGCGAGAAACCAGGCTTGCATACCTGCGGATGTGAAAGGCTAAACAGCCCAGCGAGAGGTGTCAGAAAACTAATGAGGCTAGTGCTCACGCTGCCAGACATTTGATAAGAATCAGTGGCATTTTCAACTCTTTAATAAGAGGTATTTGTTTTAACCTTTGCTGTTAGCTCTTTGATATAAAACTCGGCAAACTGAACAAAAGGAAGGAACAGGGCGGGGATCAGACCTGCAGCTGGGCCAGTTGCTTTTCTGCCGTGGCTGCTTTAGATTCCAGACTTTTCTTGAGCTGCTCCTCAGCCTGCAAGGCCTCGTTCTTCTCCGTCAGCTCTTTATTCAGTCGAATGCAGTCCTGGCGCAGTTTAGCCAACTCAGCATTTTGCCTGATGGAGCAAAAAAAGACATCATCGTACTAGATATTCCAAAGAAATGGATCTCTGCTGAAGTAATGCGCTACAGTTACTGCTATAACACTACACGGTCCTATAACGCATTTCACTGTGTGGCTTACTGATATTATAAACTTTGCACACTTACATTGCATTTAATGGCAGCTAAAATCATTCAATCTGAGTTTAGCCATAACTGTCAGTGTTATAATGTATTTTGTCCTGACTAGCGGTTACAGTCAATGCTGTTGGTTTTGATGTTTGCTTGCAATTATTTGAATTCTGAGAAATCTATAGTAATGGAATTGATACAACACAAGGACTTAAAAATTAGGGTTAAACTTGAAACGTGTTGTTCCCTTGTTAAAAAAACAGTGATCTGATATGAAACAGTGTTTTCTGCTATTGCACAACAGATGAATGACGCAAACAAGAAACGAAAAACTATGACCAAGACATTGTTTAGTTCAAGAGAAGCTGTTGGTTCATACTTGCTCTCTGTCTGACTGGTAGCTTGGTTGAGCGCATCTCTGAGGATGGAGTTCTCCTGCTGCAGACGGGCCAGCTGAGCGTTGGGCCCTTTCTCCAGCTGGTCCTGGAGAGCCAAGACCTGAAAAAAAGCAAAAGTTATTGACATGAATGAAATATGTCAAACTTTAAAATGCATTTAACACAGTAGACACATTTACTAGCTAACATTACAACTGTGGTAAATGGACACCCAAATCTATCATGACTTCTATCTGTATATGAATGCATTAACAACACTTAATGCTTTTTCGAAGTGAAACAACCAAACACAAACATACAAATGCATACAAAAGAAATTCACAATTTATGACTCATTAGTGCCGAGTTCTCACTTTAGCATTGAGCTGCTGGGTCTCAGCGAGGTGGTCTTGGTAACTGGCCTGCATGCGCGCCTCCAAAGCGATTATTTCCTGCTCGCGCTTGCTCAGCTGAGAGCTCAGCCTGGTCTCCACAGACGCCACTTTTGACTTCTCCACAGACAGTTCCTACACACAAACAAAGCACAGGTCATGATCACATATCAAAGCACAGGTTAGAGTCTGGCCTTAGGGCTTGACCATTCATCAAAGAGGAACAAATTGTTTTAAAGATGCCCCAGGCCTTACCTTAGTCAACTCTCTTAGTCGGCTCTTAGCAGCTGCCGCATCCTCCTGCTCAGCTGCCAGCTGCTTCTCTCGCTCCTCCAGCTGTTTCTTCAACACGGTTACCGGATCACCCTTCTGAGTGGCCTATAAACACACACGCACAGAGCTCTGCTTAAACAAACTTCCTGTTTGAGTGTAAATGAAGTGTACATAAATAAATGAGGAACAGAAGATTTTGCTGTATCTTAAAAAAATGTATATGTAAGATTGCACAAGCAATTACAGCATTAAGCAAGTGACATTTACATTCAAAACTTGAAAAATAAATCCTACTAATATACTTAGTAGGATTATGAGAAGTAAAATGCACAAACCCAATAAACTATGGCAATTTCATGTGCACATTTTTGGGGAAGAAACAGTGTTATGGATGTGACATTTTCCATTATGGATCAAATCTGTACTTACCTTAAAAAAATATTTAAAAAAATGCTATAAAAACTTCAAAAGAGAGCTTGTATGGGTATTCAAACAACCAAAGATTGACATACTGAGATACCAGCGTTCAACCCTTGGTGATGGTAAGGTTCACATTTGCACGTAAATGCTCATTCTTATTTAAAAAATAAATAAAAGTCCATCACAGGACAAAAACACCTCATCTCAAAATGGAAAGGTCAGGCTGGTTACCTCTTTTTGTGATATTTAGATCACATGCCAACAAAAAAAAAATGGAAAGGTCTTTATACGTGATATGACTTGAATTTCAACAGGCAGTCCTTTATTACCCATGTAATAATTTAGTCAACTGTACCTTGTGCCAGGTGTCCTGGATGGTGCCACCCTTTTCAGAAAGGATTTCAATAAGCTGCTGGGCTTCTCCTTCGCTAAACACCATACTCTTCACCGTGGAGACCAGAGCCTTATACGGCAGGTACAGCGGACAGTCCACGGGGTCTGCAGCCTCCGCTAGAGAGAAATAGATAGAACAATTAGCCTTTAAGCTGTATGTAAGTGTAAGAGCAATTGAGAGAGGAAAAAAAATAAAACAAATAGAGAAAGAGAGCGGTATCCCCATATGGAGTGTGCACTGCGGCCAATCACTCTCCATTCACAGTACGGTGTACCCTAAACTCGTGTTTATGAGCAAAGTCTTCAAGCAACTTTATTCCATCCCTAAACTGTCTCTAAACGCCTACACCACAATCTCTCTCTAATCTACTTCAAATCAAGTATTAAACATGCAAAAGATGTAATTGTTTGGACGATCTATTGACAAAAATGCAATATAATATACATAACTATGTCTTCAGAGGTGTATAAAGACCTAACACTGGGTTCACACCAAACGCGAATTAAGTGTTTTGCGCAAGTCAATGCACAGATGCGTACAGACGCGAACTCGCGGCAGGCTGTGCGAATGACGCGAATCAGGCGGCGCAATTGCCGCAAACGCGCGTCAATCTCGTCTTCCGCAAAGGTTGAAAATATTTGTAATTTCGCATCGCTCACGCAAAAATAACAAACTTTTTATGGAACACCATTGTTCGTGTTTGGTGTGAACCCAGCATTAAGTTCACATCTATACGTGTCTTTGAATTGACTTTGTATGTAATTTACTCATGCAAAATGCTTTATTAGCGTTTGGTGTGAACCCAGTTTTAGAATTAGCTATTTCTATCTACATAAACCGCCGGTCTGGAATGAAATTCGCCATGTTGTTTCTACAGTAGCCCTAAACGGACAAACTGCTCTACAGAGAGCGTTTCGTAAATGCGTTATCTCCTTTGGCAAAGAAGCAAAAACGCAACGACATCTTTGTCCTGTGAGAGCTGCTGCAATGCTTCGAAAGGGAGGGGTGGAGTGAGCCATTGGTTGCAATTCACAACCTCACCACAAGTTGCCACTAAAATCTTAACAAAATGCTCCTTTAACAAATCAACGATTCTGAAACAAGTGCTACTCGTACCGGACAATAGAGTAAACTGGGTCCTTGTACATTAGTGTGCGTGTCTGTATGTACTGTCATGATCTTTATTTACTCGTTGTTTTATTTAAACAGTGCCAGCATGGCAGGAGTGCAGTCTGGCACCAGGGTGAGATGGCACTCAGGACTGGCGATAAACTCCCATTGTCCGGTCACTAAAAGCCTTTGTGCTCTCTCCCAATGGATCAGCTGAGGCAAAAGTATTGTTTGAATAGGGTTGAGTGCTCTGGGATCTGTAGAGGAGTGAAACACACCCGTGTGCCAGCACTAAATTCCCTTGCTTTTTCCCACAGGCCGAGCTGGGCAAAACCTCATCGCAAGTGAGTGGAAAAAGTATACGGACTGACTGTGTTTATGTATGTGAGTGGAAAATAAAAAATAAAGGAGTCTTTTACATAAACAGGACAATAATACCATCCACACACAGTCAGAATGCAAGTGTGAAAATAATATGCGTGTAAAATATGAAGCATTTAAGAGCCCACGAACTGGTGCACACAAGCATCAAAAACAGCACAAGAGCAGAAGAATGCAGCTCAATGCCTCCCCTGCGATCAGCACTTCAGACACAGACTCACTGAGCTCACTTGCTTTTACAGAAAGAGCCAATCGGAGCCAACATCAGCAAATAAAGAGCAACGCCATTCCAAAACCCCACCCACAAAGGAAACAGAGCACATCAGGGCTT
The DNA here is from genome assembly GCF_024868665.1 of Triplophysa rosa. Taxonomy (NCBI): domain Eukaryota; kingdom Metazoa; phylum Chordata; class Actinopteri; order Cypriniformes; family Nemacheilidae; genus Triplophysa; species Triplophysa rosa. The sequence goes on from NC_079898.1 coordinate 19,692,761, forward strand.
CTTGTCAGTAGAGACGATCCAGACGTGTATTCTGAACCAAATGAATGACACAAGAAGTGATAAAGATCTAAACTGACAGATTTGACTTTCCCAGACGTAGCTAGAAAGTTCATTAGATGAAGATGCGACCTGCGTGGTTTAGCCAAAAGCTGTTTGTGTTAGTCTGGTAAACCACTGGCAAACCTATCAGAAGCATCCTATTATTGCATACGTGCATACGGAGGGCGAGCTTCCTTTAAAACGTACCACCTACACATGCTCATTCAGACTGTCTAAATTTAGATGTCCTCAAAAATAGATTTTTGAATGAAAAAGAAATGAAAGTCAGAGTTATTTTAATTTACTTCACGTAACAGAAATATCAAGGACTAGTAGGTTCAGTCACCATTTACTTTCATTGTATGGAAAAGAGGCAAGAAAGGTGAATGGCGATTGCCTGACTTTTGTGTAAATATAATTTTGATAATGCCTACAGTTAGACTTCTAAGATAAAAAGTGTAAGGTAAAAGAAAAATAAAGAAGAGAAAAAGAACTGAAGAAAAGCTAACGCAGTCAAGGTCTGATGATGTCTTACTGCAAATTACCAACTGACAAGCTTTTGTCCAAGTGCTAAACAAAACATACTTGAAGAGAACAAAAATACATGTGCATACAAAAATGTAGACTTTTTCAAATAGGACCTGCAGAGAGCATGTGCCTCCTCTCATCTAATGGTTTGATAGATGTGTAGAAATTAGAGCATACCTGGTTCGGCCTTCTTCTTGCCTCCTGCTTTCTTCTTGGCCGGAGCCTCGGGTTTGGGTTCTTCAGCTCTGGATGGCAAAGCAGTTGCTGGGGTAGCTTTTAGAGTCCCAACAGGAGGAACTGCCATCACAGGAACCTTTTTGGTCATGGTCTCCAATGGAGCCACAGACTTTAGCAGTACCTCAGCAGAGGAGGAATCCCCTTTGGCTTTCTTTTTCTTCTTGTCCTTTGGAGAGGGAGCAGGGGGGGCATCTTGGCTGGAAGGGGGCATAGCAGAGACTGCAGAAGTGTTAGTACCTGCTACAGCCTTTTGGGATGGGGCCGGGGCAGGTGGACTGGGTTTTTGGTTGGAGGCAGGTGGGGAGGCTTTTTGGGATGGGGCAGGTTGGGAGGCTTTCTGGGCAGGTTGGGGGGCTTTCTGGGCCGGGGCGGGTTGAGTATAACACAAATACATGTAAATAAATCACTGTGTTGCAAGTTATTTCCTTTTTTAGTANAAGATTTTGCTGTATCTTAAAAAAATGTATATGTAAGATTGCACAAGCAATTACAGCATTAAGCAAGTGACATTTACATTCAAAACTTGAAAAATAAATCCTACTAATATACTTAGTAGGATTATGAGAAGTAAAATGCACAAACCCAATAAACTATGGCAATTTCATGTGCACATTTTTGGGGAAGAAACAGTGTTATGGATGTGACATTTTCCATTATGGATCAAATCTGTACTTACCTTAAAAAAATATTTAAAAAAATGCTATAAAAACTTCAAAAGAGAGCTTGTATGGGTATTCAAACAACCAAAGATTGACATACTGAGATACCAGCGTTCAACCCTTGGTGATGGTAAGGTTCACATTTGCACGTAAATGCTCATTCTTATTTAAAAAATAAATAAAAGTCCATCACAGGACAAAAACACCTCATCTCAAAATGGAAAGGTCAGGCTGGTTACCTCTTTTTGTGATATTTAGATCACATGCCAACAAAAAAAAAATGGAAAGGTCTTTATACGTGATATGACTTGAATTTCAACAGGCAGTCCTTTATTACCCATGTAATAATTTAGTCAACTGTACCTTGTGCCAGGTGTCCTGGATGGTGCCACCCTTTTCAGAAAGGATTTCAATAAGCTGCTGGGCTTCTCCTTCGCTAAACACCATACTCTTCACCGTGGAGACCAGAGCCTTATACGGCAGGTACAGCGGACAGTCCACGGGGTCTGCAGCCTCCGCTAGAGAGAAATAGATAGAACAATTAGCCTTTAAGCTGTATGTAAGTGTAAGAGCAATTGAGAGAGGAAAAAAAATAAAACAAATAGAGAAAGAGAGCGGTATCCCCATATGGAGTGTGCACTGCGGCCAATCACTCTCCATTCACAGTACGGTGTACCCTAAACTCGTGTTTATGAGCAAAGTCTTCAAGCAACTTTATTCCATCCCTAAACTGTCTCTAAACGCCTACACCACAATCTCTCTCTAATCTACTTCAAATCAAGTATTAAACATGCAAAAGATGTAATTGTTTGGACGATCTATTGACAAAAATGCAATATAATATACATAACTATGTCTTCAGAGGTGTATAAAGACCTAACACTGGGTTCACACCAAACGCGAATTAAGTGTTTTGCGCAAGTCAATGCACAGATGCGTACAGACGCGAACTCGCGGCAGGCTGTGCGAATGACGCGAATCAGGCGGCGCAATTGCCGCAAACGCGCGTCAATCTCGTCTTCCGCAAAGGTTGAAAATATTTGTAATTTCGCATCGCTCACGCAAAAATAACAAACTTTTTATGGAACACCATTGTTCGTGTTTGGTGTGAACCCAGCATTAAGTTCACATCTATACGTGTCTTTGAATTGACTTTGTATGTAATTTACTCATGCAAAATGCTTTATTAGCGTTTGGTGTGAACCCAGTTTTAGAATTAGCTATTTCTATCTACATAAACCGCCGGTCTGGAATGAAATTCGCCATGTTGTTTCTACAGTAGCCCTAAACGGACAAACTGCTCTACAGAGAGCGTTTCGTAAATGCGTTATCTCCTTTGGCAAAGAAGCAAAAACGCAACGACATCTTTGTCCTGTGAGAGCTGCTGCAATGCTTCGAAAGGGAGGGGTGGAGTGAGCCATTGGTTGCAATTCACAACCTCACCACAAGTTGCCACTAAAATCTTAACAAAATGCTCCTTTAACAAATCAACGATTCTGAAACAAGTGCTACTCGTACCGGACAATAGAGTAAACTGGGTCCTTGTACATTAGTGTGCGTGTCTGTATGTACTGTCATGATCTTTATTTACTCGTTGTTTTATTTAAACAGTGCCAGCATGGCAGGAGTGCAGTCTGGCACCAGGGTGAGATGGCACTCAGGACTGGCGATAAACTCCCATTGTCCGGTCACTAAAAGCCTTTGTGCTCTCTCCCAATGGATCAGCTGAGGCAAAAGTATTGTTTGAATAGGGTTGAGTGCTCTGGGATCTGTAGAGGAGTGAAACACACCCGTGTGCCAGCACTAAATTCCCTTGCTTTTTCCCACAGGCCGAGCTGGGCAAAACCTCATCGCAAGTGAGTGGAAAAAGTATACGGACTGACTGTGTTTATGTATGTGAGTGGAAAATAAAAAATAAAGGAGTCTTTTACATAAACAGGACAATAATACCATCCACACACAGTCAGAATGCAAGTGTGAAAATAATATGCGTGTAAAATATGAAGCATTTAAGAGCCCACGAACTGGTGCACACAAGCATCAAAAACAGCACAAGAGCAGAAGAATGCAGCTCAATGCCTCCCCTGCGATCAGCACTTCAGACACAGACTCACTGAGCTCACTTGCTTTTACAGAAAGAGCCAATCGGAGCCAACATCAGCAAATAAAGAGCAACGCCATTCCAAAACCCCACCCACAAAGGAAACAGAGCACATCAGGGCTTCTTGTCAGTAGAGACGATCCAGACGTGTATTCTGAACCAAATGAATGACACAAGAAGTGATAAAGATCTAAACTGACAGATTTGACTTTCCCAGACGTAGCTAGAAAGTTCATTAGATGAAGATGCGACCTGCGTGGTTTAGCCAAAAGCTGTTTGTGTTAGTCTGGTAAACCACTGGCAAACCTATCAGAAGCATCCTATTATTGCATACGTGCATACGGAGGGCGAGCTTCCTTTAAAACGTACCACCTACACATGCTCATTCAGACTGTCTAAATTTAGATGTCCTCAAAAATAGATTTTTGAATGAAAAAGAAATGAAAGTCAGAGTTATTTTAATTTACTTCACGTAACAGAAATATCAAGGACTAGTAGGTTCAGTCACCATTTACTTTCATTGTATGGAAAAGAGGCAAGAAAGGTGAATGGCGATTGCCTGACTTTTGTGTAAATATAATTTTGATAATGCCTACAGTTAGACTTCTAAGATAAAAAGTGTAAGGTAAAAGAAAAATAAAGAAGAGAAAAAGAACTGAAGAAAAGCTAACGCAGTCAAGGTCTGATGATGTCTTACTGCAAATTACCAACTGACAAGCTTTTGTCCAAGTGCTAAACAAAACATACTTGAAGAGAACAAAAATACATGTGCATACAAAAATGTAGACTTTTTCAAATAGGACCTGCAGAGAGCATGTGCCTCCTCTCATCTAATGGTTTGATAGATGTGTAGAAATTAGAGCATACCTGGTTCGGCCTTCTTCTTGCCTCCTGCTTTCTTCTTGGCCGGAGCCTCGGGTTTGGGTTCTTCAGCTCTGGATGGCAAAGCAGTTGCTGGGGTAGCTTTTAGAGTCCCAACAGGAGGAACTGCCATCACAGGAACCTTTTTGGTCATGGTCTCCAATGGAGCCACAGACTTTAGCAGTACCTCAGCAGAGGAGGAATCCCCTTTGGCTTTCTTTTTCTTCTTGTCCTTTGGAGAGGGAGCAGGGGGGGCATCTTGGCTGGAAGGGGGCATAGCAGAGACTGCAGAAGTGTTAGTACCTGCTACAGCCTTTTGGGATGGGGCCGGGGCGGGCTGGGACGCTTTTTGGGCCGGGGCGGGCTGGGACGCTTTTTGGGCCGGGGCGGGCTGGGACGCTTTTTGGGCCGGGGCGGGCTGGGACGCTTTTTGGGTCGGGGCGGGCTGGGACGCTTTTTGGACCTGAGTGGGCTGGGACGCTTTTTGGGCTGGGGCGGGTTGAGACCCTTTCTGGGCTGGGGCAGTTAAAGAAGACTTCTGGGGTTGGGCTTGTGGAGAGGATTTCTGGCCTTGGGCAGGTGGGGCAGGCTGTTGGACTGGAACAGATTTTTGTGCAGGGGCCGATGCTACAGACTGTTGGGCAGGGACAAAAGCAGATTTTTGGGCAGATGCCGATGGGGCAGACTTTTGGGCAGGGGTAGGAGAAGTAGATTTTTGGGGAGGGACAGCTGGAGAGGATTTCTGAGCCGGGGTAGGTGAAGCTGACTTCTGAGAAGGAGCAGGTTGAACGGACTTCTGGGAAGGTGCTGCTGATTTAAGAACGGGAGTGGCTACTTGCTCTGGGACTGGAGGAATTGAAGGATTGGGCTCAGCTGGTGCCTCTGGAACCTCAGGAGTGGCCTCATACTCTGGAGGGTTCCCGTTGGGTTTATCTTCTTTTTTCTTTCCTCTGCTTTTCTTTTCAGCGGCCTTGTCTTTTTTCTTCTTGTCCGTACGTTGGCTGGACTGGGTGTTTCCTTGCTCCTTGCGCTGCTTGGCTATAGCTTCTTCATATGAGGTCTCCTTCATGGAAAATGTTGAAACCAGGGCAATCCCAATGGCTGAGAACACCATGAAACCACCAAACACAACTATTCCAAGGGTCTGAGGATCGTAGATGTCCATGATTGCAAATGTCCTTTCCTTTTAAACCTTTTAAACAAAAACATGAGTTGGTAAGTTTTTCATAAAACCAATATTTTATACAGTATAGCTTTGAAGTTCAATCTTAAAGACATTTTAAAATGACAAAGTTAAAACATTGCTTTTATATCTCAGAAATCTGTTTTTAGTTTACACATTCACAGCACAAATACTAGGATTCTAGGATTTACCTCTTCTTCAAATGCACGTATATCAGTTATTCTTTAAAAATGTTCAAATAGGTCCACAAAGCTTAGCTTTTAAATGCTCTAGTCTACACTACCCTGTTTGGCCTGAATGATAGAAATATTACATTTATTCTGCCGAGTGTGTTTCAATACGGTGGTGAGTACATATATGTATTCATAATGACTGAGAACAGTTTATTTCTTCTACAAACTTTGAGAAAACCTATCTTCCATACATTAGCAAACACCAGTAGTGGAAAGGACCGAGTTATGTAACAGAGTTTTCAAATTCACCATGTGGTGCACTCATCAGCCAGAAGGCACATTTCTATACTTCACTGCTTCCATGGAATTCTTGCCATGCCAATCTCACACATCAAACATGCATCAAAACACAAATGAATGAAAAAGGCACAGAAAATTCACACACTCATAAACAGCCTAGACATAACTACACACAAAATAGAGGTTAAGTCTGCTTAGATATGTGGAGATGCTGAGGAAACAGATTTGCATATATTTTGTTCGAATTTGCATAGTTGTTCATTACCGTATCAAGGGTTTTAATATCATCCACAGTTTTTACATTTACACAGCTGTACAATAAGGTCAAAGAGAAAAAAGTATTTCTGAATGAAAATTTGATTTCTTCTAGTTCATGCCCAAGTCATGAGATATCTAATCTGCATCTAATTTAATAGGGTCTCATTTAAAGCCATTAATAGATTATGAGAGAGACGATACAAATGAACGAATCAATCCTGATCAATATTAGTTGAAGCTATTGTTTTAATCTATATTCTAAAGTAATCTTTATTAGTATAACCTTCACGCCACAATAGGCATATGTATAACAGACATGTTCATTTACAGCACAATGTGCATATAAGAGATTATAGTGTTGTTGTAAATCTGCTATAAGAGATTACATGTTGATTTTATGTTAATGCTGTTAAATCCTGCGATGGTTTCTTCAGAATTTCTCTGACTTGACTGTGAAGCCAATAATAAATTGTGGGTGACTTCACTCCGGAACTGAACGATCACGCCTGATTTGACTAATATTAGATTTAAAAATCTGACACTTTATATGATGGAGCTGTTCGTCCAAAAAGGCTAACGTTAACGTTACCGTGAGAAATTGAAGATGAGAGTTCCTTAACTCTTCAGCCCTACTTTTATTTCCGAAACGTGAATAAACTAACATTACTTGTACAATACGTCCATGCAGATTTCTGATCTTTTTTAGACCATAAAGGTGATAAAACGATGAAATGTCTAAGTGAATAACTATCTTTCTTTGTTAGCTCACGAAAGAAGCAGAAAAGCGAGAATCTGTCTACAGCGAGAATCACCAAAACCAAAATGAGAAACCACATTTTATTTTAATCAGATCTCTTCGTTTCATAACTAATAAAATATTCAATCAGTCTGGTAACGAGCTAGTTAACGTGCAGACTAACTCAATTAAAGAGATAAAAGTGTATGGCTAACTTGTTAATTGCTACTGAAAATCTTTTGAAGCTTTTTATATATATATCGCTTCAGCTAACGTTAAAGCTTTAAATCTCACCTTTTCTCGCGGCAGATTTCCGTTGAATGAATCACTTCAGCAAGAGTTTAAACAGAATTGATTACCTTGAATCCAACTATTTTACCAAGCCAGCAAAAAACAAAAAAAATCTTATCCCGGGCTAAGGAGTCAGTTGATGTCTGTGTGGAGTCGTGGCACTTTCTCTGCGCTGGCATTACGCCGGTCAGTGGCCCATATTCCGTTCATTCAAACGGAAGCTGATTGGTTTGAACGGAGTCGGTCAAACAAATGGCAACCAATAGAATTTTGTGATAGTAAAGAAAGGCGGGTCATATTGACGAGTTTGGGAATTGTAGTTTCACTGGTCTCAAACGTTTTATATTCCCTCTTCCGCTGTTTGTATGTACTTACGTTTTGCCTGTATGTATATGTATTTCCTTTTTTTATAATATTTATGATGAAAAATATACGTACTAATAATTATTATAGACCAATAATTATTAGAGAAAGTGTCCTTCTCATGTCTATAATAAATACAGCACTGTATAAGTTAAGACCCTGTGTTAATAGATGATAATGCAATTATTAGAATTATTTAGTCCAAAAGAAGAACGTCATCTATAAATCAATAAAACACACAATTTTATTATTTATCTACATTGCCTAATGCTCAAACATTTAGCCGTGAAGTCATTGATTAAACAGAGACTATTAATGGAATCTTAATTTATTTTTAAAAAGTTATTCTTTGGTGTGGTTTTATTGTGTCAGGTGTGTGTTGAACATTAATTTGTTTAGCAATAGGTGTGGTTTACCTTTGCCTATTTGGTGTAAATATGTTTTACAATCTGTTGATGATATATTTTCATACATCACATTAAAAACTAGAAAACTACAAAATTACTCAGTTGAGTAAAGGCACTCATTTACATGTGCATTGAACTATAGTGTAGTCGGAGTGAATGCACAAATTCTATACCCATTTCTCTGTTGTATAAGGAAGTGTAACCGTCTTCACTGAATAAAAGGGCGTTTAAAAGTCACACTGGGCCACATCACAATTATGACATAAAAGATTTAAATGCACTTGATTGGTCACACCTTTATGCCTCTCCCAAGATACAAATGTGCTTTACAAATAATTACTTACCAGGTGAAATGTTTTACCATTGTTTACAGAGAGATTTTTGGCACTCCATATATGTGCACAGAACATTCTCTCCAGATACAAGACAATGGAGTGGGAGTTATTTTTTATTTCCTTCAATTCCCAGTTGCATATTTTCTATGACTGTAGCATCTTAACACGATTCAGAATACAGGTGAATGTCTACAAGATTTCCTGTGAGACTAAATACTTAAAAGCATTAAATAGAACATAATACTAAAAATCAAATCAACACCTTCATAAATATCCTATACATCCCTTTTCCCATTTCATTTTTAAGGGAGCACGCTAACTGTAATGGCTTCATAATAGTCTTGTTGTATGACCCATATGAATGGAAATGTTATACCTGGCATGAAATGTATGTTTTCTGCTGACTCAAAGATTTGCTGGTTAGCTATTCGAGGTCAAGTCAACGTTGTCTGTTTGGTTAGTAAACTGCAGCAGCTCATGGTCTAGAAAGGCAGTTGTCAGAGGAGGATACGTCAGCTGGCTACTGTAAAATGATTGCACATTTTATTTGTTTATTTTGTTATTTGCTGGATATTTTTAAACTGTCAGTACATTGACATGCAGTAAATTACATATTTGCTGTAGTTGACTAAAATTTGCTTATTGACACAACACAAAGTACACCATTTAAAAGCATTTTGCATTATTTTTGGTGCTTCAGAATCAGACCCAATTCAGAAAAGTGGACAAACTGGTCTGGTTATGTATATAAGCCACAGAAAATCCACTCCACACTCTCTTTCAGTATGTCTATAACCCAAGTTCTGTGGCCCTGACCACCATTAGTTCTGAAGTACAACCACTCATACATAACCACCACTTCTGTTTTTAACGGACCAGAGCAGATGCTTTTCATTGAGTTTTGGAAAGCATAGAGTACTCCACTACACTCCACTTCAGTCCCGCAGTTTAATCAACTGTTTCTAGATTTTCATTCTTGGTTTAACAACCTTTAACTAACAGCTGCAGCAATGCAGTTTTCATCTTTTGTTTATTTCACAAGATCTGCATTCGGTCCATGCCACCAGAAAAAAGCACAAATATTGTGTCAATCAAGCTTCAGTGTCAACCGCAAAACTGAATTTAGCTGAAACATGATATCACATATAACATGAGCCTATGGATTATCATCCCAACTTTACATAAGGATAAATGTTTAATATGATTCGTTGCACTTTTTAGAGATGTAGCATTTCGTCCTGTTGTCTCCTGTTCTGTGTGCAGTCATTTGACACAGGGTAAGACACTCTGACCCAGAATTCTGATTGGATGAGCCAAAGTTTCAATATTGAAACTCGGTTAAAGGTCTAGCTTTATAAAACAGCTCTAAAAACAGGAAAACGTTTGACTTTCGTTGGAACTTGAAGATACAATAAAGCAAAGACAAAACGGGCAGAAATGGAAACTCATGGTACATTTAATTTCATTATTTATGAAATTTTCATAAAAACTGTGATTTTCCATCTACACATTTTCATTTATAAAATGTTTTATTTTTTTAAACTGAGCTCACACACGATTGCAATAATTCTATAACAAAACATCATCCCTATCAGAGCATTACATACTGTATACATGTAACTCTACACACATTTAAATGTAGTTCGACTGTTAACAAAGAAAACAGTCCATAAAAGCAAGTTAAACATATGAAAAAGGAATGCTGATTTGTATTTAAAGATTTGACAAATATCTGTATGAGATTGAAATGTAATGTCAGGGACAACACACAGCTCATTTATGGAGAACTGCTTTATGCATACACATATAAGAGCATAATTTTATTCATGGCCTTTACAAAAATATATGTATAGTAACACAAAATGGAGAATTGCCTCCAACACCAGGGAAGTCAGGTTCAGTCAATTGTTCACTAAAAGTGAAACATAAAAGTGAATTGACTAAAATAAGCAGATTTAATACAATTGTGCTCCTATTGACCATGGCAGTGCAATTTGACATTGGCTTTGATCAAGAATTAATGCCAGCATTCCCTTGGCACATCTGTTTACCAAATCAACAGATTTTGGCATAGAGGTCTTTGTATGAATTTCTTCTGAATAGACAAATGGTGGTCACACATCACCTCTGAAGAGATTTATTTTGCTTTTCGTTTTCACAAGTTATTCTTATGTGACAGTTTATGAATAGTTCTACCAACTTTCCAGTGTGAACACAATTTACCACAGTGATCACATTTATAGGGTACAAAACTGCAGCCAAAAGAAAATCTGAATTTAATCATGGTGTACTGATAATAAAACAAACAAACAAACAAAAAAGAATCACAGAAATTATGTACTTTCAACTCTTCTCTTATTATGATTGTTTATATACTGTATATATGTCAGTGTTACCTGATCTAAAATATCTCAGCAAATGCAAGAAAAACCTAAAAAGAAAAGCGTTGTTAACACAGGTGTGAAACAAAACAGACAAAGATAGATTTTAAGTGCTGGCAGGCTCATAGAAGGAGTCGCTGCCCTCAGTCAGATATTGCAAGATACTGGCAGCAAATAGAAAACTGTAAACATGGTAGAGACATTGTGCTGGTGGTGACGCTCCCAAGTTTTTAGAGTGGTTACTGAGCCATGTTAGGACCACGTGAAATAGGCGTGTCCAGGCTCCACTCTATTAGGTCAGTAACAATACGAGGTGCTGAGGATGGCCCAGTGTGGCTTGTGGGCTCAATTGCTCTTGAGCATCTCAATGCTTCCCTGCAGAAGGGACACGCTGTTCTGTGGTGGGTGTGAAGGGAAAATAAAACAACGGAGGAAAAAAAGGAGAGAAACTATTTACATATGGCAAGTCATCATAAGGCAAGCCAACCAGACATGTGATACGGGGAAACTCATCATCCTCACCCTGCCATGTTTTATCTCCAGCTCTGCCATCTCGATCAAGTTCTTGCGGAAGGCCACTACCCTCCTCGCCTTGAAGCTGGTGAGCTCTGTGAAAACACCAGATCTAGGTTAGAAAGTGGTCAGTTATTGTTTGCAAGATTTGAACAGAGAAATATTTGGACACCAAATTAGATCTAAGCCACTCCTCATAAACTACACATTTAAACCATAAACACAATTCATCAAAGCCGGTTTGGATCGCAAACTCACCTTTCTTGCCAGACTCAGAGAGCCTGTCAAACTTCTGCAGAGATTTTCTCTGGTTCTCTTCAGCCTGTGCGATGTCTTTACCCCGCAGGCGAGCCCTGTCAAGAGCCTTATTGCAATTCTCGTAATCGGCAAGGGCCCGTGCCCGTCTGTACAAAAGGTCCTAAAAGAATCCTAATGTGTTATTTTTTAGGAACGATCAAATCTTTATTTGAGTGTTGTTGGTGTAGTGACCTCATCTTCTGAATACTATACCAAGGTATAATGCACCTTAATAGAATCTGGAATTTGCACTTCTATATTATTGTATTTGCGTTAGACGAGTCTAAAAATACCTGTTCTTGATTTAAGATAGGGATGCACCGAAATGAAAATTCTTGGCCGAAGCCGAATAAAAATGAAACACTTGGCCGAATACAGAACATGTTTTTTTGCATTTCTTCTTTTTATTTAGACATTTTTTTCCCCATTGCATGAACTGAATGGTCAAAATGTGCTTTTTATAATTTGTCTTGCTTTTCAATAAATACAATATAACTCAAAATAAAATTGAGCAAGACAAAGTCAATAAAAATAAAAATCGAGCCCTCTCCCTTCATGAATAGCCAGTATTAGGCCTATAACTGACTGGTAAAAGAATGTAATGCAAGTTACTCTACTGTACCCCTACAACAAAACAGTTCATTAAAAAGTGTCATTCAACATAAGACCTATAAGCTAAAAATACGAATAAACGAAAACTGTTGGATTATTATAGGCATTATATGATAACGCATATCAGTTCACGTCTCTCCTCCAAACTCCACCCACAAAAGCTGGCGGCGGGGCTAACGTACTGTCAGACAGCCCGCTTCCGTCTGAAGTAAAGTTACCGACAGGTAAAGACGCTTTCATTCGGAAATTTACTCCCGCGCGGCAAGACCCATGCTGTGTATTTCTCTGACACTTTAAAATGCTCCACACACACACACACACACACAGCCAAAATGTTTGCGGCATTAATAAAGCGCACGAGCGTCTCTCTCTCTCTCTCTCTGCGCTGGTTGCTGCTTGATCATATCACAAGCCATGTTCCCTAAAATGTATTCGGACATTTCACATATTCGGCCGAATACCGAACATGTTCAGTTGCCGAACATTCGGTGCATCCCTACTTTAAAAAGCTAATACAGATTCCCAAAGAGAAAACTGTGACTTGTCAACCTATCATGGGTTATTAATAGAAGTGATATACCAGTCTTGAATATGAATAAACTGAAATGAATTTACAAAAGAGGGTAGGATTCACCTTGGCTGCTTGAATGTCTCTTGTGTAATATCTCAACAGCTCTGTTAGCTTGAGATCCTGATCTGATGCCACTCTGTCCTCAAGTTTCTGCAAAACACAAACATACACGTCAAATAGTCGCACAACCGTTTTACTGTCCAAGTACTTGTGGTCTCATGAACATATAGAAATACTCACCCTAAGCTTTTCAAACACATCAGCACATTTTTCCAAGTGTCTAGACAACAAAATGAAATAAATACACATTAGAAGTACATTACAAACTCAATTTTTTAATATGGTTATTGGAAATTCAACTTTCAAAACAGATCTGTTTTTTTACAACAGAATCTACGAAAACATTATTTTCAATACATCAGTTAAAGACATTTAAAGATGTTTATGGAAAAATGCTTCAATGTTTTGAGTGTAAAATATGTTCCTTACTTTTTTAACGTGGTGTTGTTGTCCGCAGCAGTGCTGTTCAGAGCCGCAGAAATAAGATTATAGTCATCAGCAACACCTTTAATTGAAAAAGGCAACAATAGAACTGTAAGCATTTGTAAATCTGTAATAATAAATTAAAGTCAAAACACTTTTAGTTAGTTTTCGGTAAAGACGACATTATCACTTTTGTGTGAACGGGTCATTTTCTCGGCCTTAGCAGTGGCATCCTTGATTTTGCCAGAATAATCCAGCAGAAAAGTCTTCTCCTGTTCAAAAAATTCATCAACCTCCTGGAAAACAAGGAAGCAGACAATCAATACCTTTAAAGTGATTAAAAATAAAAAAATCTGTCTTCATCATTTACTCACCCTCTTGTCATTTCAAACCTGTATGACTTTCTTCCACAGAACACAAAAGAAGATATTTTGAAGAATGTTCTTAACTGGCCCCCATTCACTGGTTTTGTGTCCACACAATAGAAGTGAATGGGGGCCAGTGGTGTTCAGTTACCAACTTCTACTTTTGTGTTCTGCGGAAGAAAGAAAGTCATAAAGGTTTGAAATAGCCTATTAGCCTAAGAGGGTGAGTAAATGGGAGGGGGCAGTTGTGGCCTAAAGGTTAGAGACTCCGACTTGTAACCCAAACATTGCCGGTTTGAGCCTCAGTACCAGCAGGGATTGTAGGTGGGGGGAGTGAATGATCAGCGCTCTCCTACACCTTCAATACCATGGCTGAGGTGAGACCCTTGAGCAAGGCACCGATCCCAACTGCTCCCTGGGCGCCGCAGCAATGGCTGCTCACTGCTCGGGGTGTGTGTTACTCACTGCTGTGTGTTTGCACTTGGAGGGGTTAAATGGAGAGTACAAATTCCGAGTATGGAACACCATACTTGGACTCACATCACATCACTATCACTAAATGATGACAGAATTTTCATTTTTGGGAATTTCATTTATCAATACGTAAATAGCACCTTTCCAACTAGTTTTTACAAAGCATCAAAGTAATATCAAGTTTATGAGACAGAGAGCAGCCGTGGGCGTGTCTTTATAAGAAACACAAGAGTTGATTTACACACTGACCTTGATCCCTGAGATAAGGACTTCATCAGCAGTCTTTACCATGTTCTTAAAGAATCCACCAAACATTTCCTTGGCATTTTTTCTCCTCACACTGAGCTATACAAGCAATGAGAAGGACAGCAGTGAACCAATAAGAACCAGACTCTTTACCTATCAACAGTGTGGATGAGATCCAGCAAAGTCACCTGTCTGTGTTATCTGTGGCAGTAATTGACACTTGGCAGTGCAAATTATGGCTGCATCGTAAGAGATTTTTATATGAACAAGCAAAGAAAGGGTGTTGTCCAGTCAGAGGAAGTTGTTGTGCTGAACTAAGCAGGAAGTGTATCTTAGAGTTTTACCCCAACAAACCCCCCCACCCCATCTTCTACACTCATCCTTTACTCTCTCCATATGCTTGTAACCTGCAAACACTGCAGATTTGCAGGAAGTAAGCAAAGCCAACAGATTCTCTCACTGCCACTCTATTTCCTGGTCTGGACAAAAAAGAAATTGTTTAGACAAAGAGGAAAACTCACATCCTGGTCGAATTCCAGGAATATCTGGAAGTTTCTGTCCTTGCTGAGGATGGGGTGGGAAGACAGTCTTTGAAGAAAAACTTCATGAACCTGCACAGTCTTCTTAAAAACAGCAAGGTATTCCCTGAAAAGACAGATTTAAACACATACATATATATATATATATGAATACCATTAATGCCACAGAAAGGGGATTTAAAGTGCAACAGACTGAGGATAAACTATTTAATTCACAATATTATATTGAAGTAGACGTACGCCTCAAGTTCCTGCTTCATTTTGGCATATTCCTCTTTAGTCATGCTGGATTCACCCTCTCCCAGCTTCTGCATCTTCTCTCTGGGACCCTCAAAGTCAGGCTTTGGTGGGGCGGGAGGAATCTAAGGAATTTTGAGAAGTGAAGGAACAGAAAAAAATCAACTGGAAGGCTCGATTCAACAAGAGACATGCTGAAATGCAGAGCAAAACACATTGTTCATATTTAAAAAAAGCATTGAAATGAGAGATATTTTGTAGTTTCCATGTTGGCTGATAGTTGCAGTGTGGATGTTGATAAGTTTAATGTAGACAACATTTTGGACTTACAATGAAGCCAGCATAGTCCTCAGTCTCCACGATTGTGTCATGGAGCCAGATAAAATCTTCATGTTGCCGTGATACCGAAAATTCCGGCTTCTGAAAGGAACTAAGTGTGGTCTGAGAGGAAGTGGATAACAAATCAACATATATAAACCATGCATAAATATCATAGGGGTGGTTTCCCGGATTGGGTTTAAGCCTAGTCTGGGACTAATTTAAATGTTATTGATGCCTTGATCGAAAACAACTTGCACTGACATATCTTAAAATATATCACTGAAATATATCAATCTGATATTTGATATATCAATTTGATATACCAAAATATATCAAAACAACTTAATTATCCTAATTTAACTAAGGCCTGGTCCTGGCTTAAACTAAACCTTGTCCTGGAAACCGCCCCATAGAGATTAAAATAGATCAAATGACACAGGATTTATTATGATCTATATTATTATGATTCTATATTATGATATGCTGACCAACATAATACAGGTACATGTGTAATCTGCTAAAATGGTTCCAAAAGGCTTACATTGGTGTGGACAGTGAATTTGACTTTGTCACGTTCACAAAGAGCGTCAGGTATGTCAATGAGGAGAGATGCATCGTTGTTTAAGTCCACTGTCACAGAGCGCAGCTAAACAAAACAAAATTTGTTGAAGACTAAAGACAACAGCTTAGAGAGGGAATTATGGTAATGTCGTGTGGGGAAAACATCTGTATTCCAATATTTGGCTTTGTGACTTTTTTATAATGCCGAGTTTCCTGTAAAGAAATTGTTTAAGTCACGTGTCTATTGCTAACGTAGATAGATGGATGGATGGATAGATACTGTCTTAAATAGTAACGTACAGTTTCACCGGACTGCAAATTAGTCCTCAGAAACAGCCAACAAAGCAGGTTAAAAGCAAGCATTGAAATTTACTAACCTTTACGTGCGATCAATCACTTGTTCAAAAAAGAGTTGGGCGGTTAACTTATTAAGCGGGCGGGCAGAATGAACACTTCCAACATTATCAATGAACAACTTCTGTCTCCACAATAAAAACATATTGCATGGATTACCTTCTCTTTATCACTGTCCCCCGAGAGCGATGTCATGATCGGAAGATATTTCGATAAGTTTCTCGCCTCTGGATATTTTATGAAACTTCCAACTTTCCAAGTGCAGCTCGCACGTCTTCACTTTCCACTTTCGTCTGTCAATGGGAACTTCCGGCTAGACATTTTTGCAGGCATCACGTCAAAATAAAAGCCGTTTTATAAACTCACACTCACATAAGCCGAAGATTTGAATTTAGTGAAATAATTAAAATAATAAAAGAGCTGTATAATTTTGTTTTGGTTGTAATTTACATGTCAAAAACCCGTTAAAGCACAGATGCCAGGGCGCCGTGTTAAAAAAAGCTTTGATTTATTCATTTAATTTAATTTATTTATATTTAAACCCTCCGTGCTTAAGAAAGCTAAACCGTATACATAACGTTTGAATACATATATATATATATATATATATATATATATATAGCTCAGTAAAATAAAGCTTTCAAACTTTACACAATCCCAACGAACAGCATCGTGGGAAATTATGTTTTATACCTACGAGTTCTATGTGGTTTCGTCATGTTTAGAACTACATTTCCCACAATCGTCCAAGTACATCCAGTTCAAACGGTTCGCTCCCTTTCAAACTGGCATGTTACAAGCTGTCTGTCTAGTTTTTATCTAGTATCCAAGGTATGAGATGCAGAATTAGTATTAAACATAACCATGGAAACGAACAGATAAAACCGCCACAAAAAGAGTTCACAATGGAGGTACTGAAACTTTTAATACAACGCAACACTGTGAGATCAATGGGCTTTCGCTCTGGTCAGTTCTCGCCCTTGGAGAGCTTTTCAACCAGCTGTCAATGGCGAACGCGCAAAAAGGTCAGTCAATACAGCACAGTGGACACAGAACGATACTCCTCTCTGGTGCGAACAGTAATGTCCTCAAAAACCAGTTCTCAGACTTCTGCAAGCATTGATGAGGATAAGGACTATCAGTTGTACGGTCCAGTTATAAGATCCAGACCACCTTCTCAACAGCACAAAGTACCTAAAAACCTGCACCCACTCTTAAATCACGCCAAAGCTCATTCGGAGTATGTGTCGGGACATTTGGCTCGTGTAATATTGCAGAAGGACCCTAGTAAACCATCTATATCCAGTGTGACCCGGATCTTGCAGAAGACCATGCCACCTGAGCAAGCCTTTTACCTGGAGAGGTGGAAGAGAAGGATGATTGCTAAACTCGGAGAAGACGGGTTTAAAGAATACAGCTTAAGTAAGATATTAAGAATATTGTTTTCTTCTATTTTTTTAAAAAAAACGTCCTAATTTATGTGTTGTGTATAGATATTTTCAAACAGGGAAAGCTATTTCATGCTGCTGTTGAGGAGAGTTTGACGCCAGAAACCTCCCCTAAGGAAGACATGGAGTGTCCATCAGAGGTGGCCGGATGCATGGAGAGTGTATCTCATGTGTTGAATGAAATAACAGGAGTGAGAGCTATTGAGAGTGCTGTGCATCATTCAAGATTGCAGTACCTGGGCATAGTTGATTGTGTTGCCCAATACAGGTGAGATTTGCTCATAAGAAGTCATCATAAAAAAATCCATAATACACTTTAATTGTAGGAAAATGCTTGACGTGATTTCATTTCTCGAAATAAGTTTATACTCACTCAACATACTGTTTTGTTACTAATAAGCTTCTTATTAAATGTTTTTTTTTTATGCAGAGATTCATTGTGTGTCATTGATTGGAAGACCTCGGAAAAGCCGAAACCTTTTCTTCACAATACCTATGATAATCCTTTGCAAGTAGCTGCATACATTGGGGCTTTGAACAGTGACAGCAACTACAGCTACCAGGTAAACATCTGTATAAGACATCTGCTTTTAAAATGTTTTGCAAGAGTTTCACTCCTTCCTTCATTCACGCTATGCTGTTTATGTACAGGTAGAAAACGGGTTAATTGTGGTGGCCTACAAAGATGGATCACCAGCACATGCTCACTTCATAAACTCTGAGCAGATTAAGCCATTTTGGGAGAAATGGCTCCTTCGACTTGAAGAATATGCCGTAAAATAGGTGACCTTCTACTGAACTAGTATAACACAACTAGGCAGACGCTTTTGAATTTTGGAATATTTCTACACAGTGTGTAGTTGAAAATGTTTTTATTTTTCATTTAATAAAAGAATAAATACTTTTGTATTCCAATGTTTTATTCACTCTACTTTAAAAGGTTGATCATATTTTGCTGCTATTGATTATTTATAGATTGTATGTGCATTACATAAAACAGTTTGCTGTTAACATACACAAAAGGCTATTTGCTAAAGAGTAATGAGGTGACATCAATGCCATCGGTCATAAATCATTAAAGGCGAACCAGGCTGCCCTGTAATCCGGGTCCTCTGTGAACCCCAGGTTTGTGAAGAGCCTGTAGGACACCCGGTTCTCCTCTTCTATAAAACAATACACTGGATAACCTTGAGAGAGCAGTCTCCTTGACATAATGGTTACCAAAGCTTTTGCATAGCCTTTTCCTCTGTGTTCTGGAATTGTGTACAACATTCCCATTGCACAGGAGGCATAAATCAATATCCATGCTACCGGCTGATCATCTGAGTCCAGAACACAACAGGAGGGGAAGTTCAAAATCATATTCCTAATCATTGGAATGCTGTGCTCATTGCCAAACTTCCAGGTACTGTTGACTAGAGCAAGATGGGACTCATTAAGGGATGACATCTTAAGTGATAAACTGCAAGAAAAAGAAGCACTTTTTGTCTAACTGTTGATTATATGATGAGGTTAAAAATCAAACGATAATCTACACAAAGGACTTTATACTAAGTTACACATTAGCAAACATGGCCTGTCATATAATAGCATGTAGCAAGTTAATGATTATATTTATACTTCACCTATTGCCATGTGAAAGTTTGGATGGTTCTTGAAGAACCATCATGTGGCACACAGCTTCTTTAATTAGAGGTACACCTTTGCTTGCTGCTACGTTTTCTAGTATCTTTTCATGATGAAGCTTGGTGGCTTGAAACAAAATTAAAAAGAAAAACGTTTGAGCTCAAGATTTTCATTTATTTAAAGCATAGCAACCACTACAAAGGAGATGCACATACCTAAACAAATAAATGTATTCCAGTCAATAATGTCTGTCTGTGCTAGTATGTCTCTGAGATAACCATCATTTTTGGAAAACACACTCAAATCCTTAAAAAGGTCTCCCTTCTGCAGAGTACAAATAAATGTGAGTCAGCACTTGTCTATACCAACTTTCGTTCTATCGTGTTTATCCAAGAATTTATAGTTTTGCACATACCTCGCGAATTTCTGGTTTGATGAGTACAAATCTGAACTCTGGCCAGTGGTCAGCAAATACACGAATGGGATCTGCTCCCTGACCAGTTCTGTTGAGTTGATAAATGTACCCATACACCTGTAAAAATCGAGAACAAACGAAACGATAAATAACATTACAGAATAATTGTAAACATTTAAAGTGACTTTACCAAGATGCAAAAAATGTACACAAAACCGTAAACTATATGAGGGATTTTAAAAAAGCAGCCAAGAAGTATGCAACTTTTCTAACTTATTCAAGGTTTTCAAACCTGCAGCGAGTGTGGGAAGTAGTTTTTAAGATCTATTTCCAGCATCTTGAGATTCTCTGTGGTCAGCTGGTACATTGCGCTTCCTGTAGCAGATGGTCTCGGGTTATGCGTGTCGACTGTAGGTTCCCACTTTTCAAAAGCTTGATGTAATGCACTGTTCAGGCCACTGGTTACTGTTTACGGTTTGGTCAAATGTTTACTTGTCTAATTTAGTATAAACCCATTTTGAGTGCCCCAGTGTTAATTTCGTTAACGAAAACTATGACGAAAAGTATTCGTTAACGACATGTTTTCACTGACGAAAACGAGACGATAACTAAATAAAAATGAATGCATTATAACGAAAACTGTAATAAAAATATACTGACATTTTCGTCAACTAATAAAAACGAGACGAAAATATTCTTGTCCCACCTGGCGGACATCAGATTGCGCGCATGTGCTGCTTATCTCATATAAACGGCAGAGAGAAGTCTCTGGGAGAAGGGAAAGCATAGGTGTCTCCACGCGGTTTACAAAGCGTCTTATTTTCCTTCACGATCGCCGGTAAAACGCCGCAAACTTGAAGCGCGACTGCAGGCGAGTCACCCCGAAACACATTACGAAGGCAAGCTCAAGTGTTTTTATATGCCTATGTTAACTTAACACGAGCTGCTGCATAACGTGAAATGCAACAAAGTCAGCCAAAAGAAACCAGCGCCGTCCTCTACTGATTATAGAAGTGATGAAGTGAGTCGAACTGTACATTCCAACCAAGTATGTAACATGTTTGCATGACTAAAGAAATGTAATACAATTTATATAATATGTCTTTTTGAAAGCTATTCTCATTCATTGCTGTCTCAAGCAGAGACAGTGCAGCGCTTACTTCAAAGAGGCATGCCATGAGCCAATAGCCTTTGAGTGTGAGCCCTGTCAGAGCGTTTCATTGGTTGAATGAACACGCCCAACTTAACGAGGCAATTGAGTCAAATGGGACTGAATGAACTGGAACATGTCGTTCATGGTCTAATACTCTGCGTTCCAACAATGCATATCTAGTTACTGAACTTTTCTGAAAAATAAAGGTAATGACCTGGTTTAATTTTATTCTAAGGTGAAGTAAATTATGTCAAAACAGTTGAATCTTTGTATGGAACATTTAATTACACCAAGTAAATGATTTAAACCATTTAGATTTTAGTAGACTAAATATAATGTATATTTATTCGACTAAAATGTTTTTCATATTTCGTCGACTAAAACTAGACTAAAACTAAAATGATGGGGTTGACTAAAATGTGACTAAAACTACATTGCATTTTCGTCAAAAGACTATGACTAAAACTAAATCAAAATTTGCTGTCAAAATTAACACTGGAGTGCCCCCTTAGAATCACTTCCGGGATTTTTATTTACGGTCCCTTTAAACCTAAGAACGATATGAGTATTTCAAATTTTAAACATTAATGTCTTGAAAGTAACATTTGGTAAATTGTGACTCTTTTTAGCAACTAAACTAGTTTAATCAATCGTCATATTATTGCCTAATTCATCCACATGTATTTCTAACACTTTCTAATAATTATTACATAATTCAACGTCAGTCATAATTATTTGAGGCAATTTTATTGACAAAGTTTTCGTAAACAAGCATTATATGATAGTCCATGCGAATAGGGTGTTTTAATATGAATTAGAAAACCTTTTTGCAGAAATGTACATAAAAATACATTATATATTGGTCTTAAAAGTGGTTTGTAAATGTATTACAAGATATAAATCCATACCCAAATTATACTGTGCTCATTATTTTGATAACATGACCTGGATTCAAATAAAATATTGTGGGAATTTTAGACAGTCATTTAGTACAAATGTACTTACATTTTTTAAACAAATCAGATTCATGATCTACTTTAAGGTTGGAGGATTTCTTTATCAGACAGGTGTAATGAATTCGTACCAGGCAGCCCTATAAGAAGGGTCCTCTGTGAAACCAAGGCTTTCAAAAAGTTTGTAGGAAAGCTGATTGCATTCTTCAATGAAACAGTACACAGGATAGCCCTGAGAATAGAGTTTCTTTGCCATTATAGTGACAAGAGCTTTGGCATAGCCCTTCCCACGATGCTCTGGTTGAGTGTACAATATTCCTAAGGCACAGTAATTGTACAAAAGGACCCAAGACACCGGCTGGTTGTTCTCATCTGTAATGCAGCATGTTGGGAAATGGGTGATGAGATTTAAGATGTTCTGGTAACCTTTCTCATCCCCACCAAATTTCCAAGTCTTGTTGACAACATCGGCATGAGACTCATTGAGAACTGACACTTTGAGCTCGAGGTCACTGAGGAATGAGATAAAAAATAATACTATTTAATATTTGTATTTAAAATCCATTCTATAGTAAATACTAGGGATGCACTGATACCGATCGGGCCTGATACTATGCTCATGCACTCGTAAAAATTCCCTGATACCAAAGACCGATACCTCATGTGACATAACAGACTGAAATCTGTTGTGAAATTTGGTTTGAAAGTTTGTGGCAAGCACATAAAATTATTTATTTTTTAATAATGTGTTTACAGTGGAGTTGTTTGTAATTACGAAGTTTTTACGACTATTTTTATTAGTCTCACTGTTGTGAAAAGGTACAGGCATCGGTATTGGCGAGTACCAGAGAAAAATATCACTACTCGTACTCTGTCTTTAAAAAATGGTATCGGTTCATGCCTAGTAAATACTAAACCAGGGTTCCCAGGTTTAGTCCTGAAGGGCCGGTGTCCTGCAGAGTTTAGCCTCAGCCCTAATTAAGCAGCTAGTCAAGATCTTAACAGGCACATCAAAACTTGCAGGCAGGTGTGTTGAGGTAGGTTGGAGCTAAACTCTGCAGGACACTGGCCCTCCACGAATAAGTTTGGGGACCCCTGCATAAAAGGACAACCCAATCATAAGATGTTCTATTTAACCGTATCAATCAAATTTTTAATTTGATATACTTCTTTTTTACATCACAGACTCGAGTTTCTGTCCTACCTAAGCTCAGGTACATGGTTTGGTTCAGGTAGTGTCATAAGGTGCACTAAGGTGTAACCCTTCATAAGGACATCCCGAGAAGCAGCTATTTCCTTCAGCATAGGTGCGTGACGCACATCACAACCTAAAATGAATTTAAAATGACCAAAAGTGAAATTAATATGTAACGTTACTTTCGTTAAATATAAAAAAGTAATACCTCCTACTAAAAAGTATGTGCTCCAGTCAATTGCGTTTTCCACAGTCAACATTCTTTTCAGGACTTCTTCATTGGTCGTGTACAGAGTCACCTTCTTCATAAAGTCCTTGGCTCGACCATTCTTATGATTTAAAACAAACAGTGATTTTTACACACAAGTGGTAAAGCATGCAAAGGATTTGATGGACCTTAAATGCAAACTCACATTCGGATCTGGTCGAACAATTATTGTAGTAAAGACTGGCCACGAGTCTACCACAACCTCCAATGTGTGCGGTTTCCCTCTGTTTAAGGCGAAAACAAATCCGTACACCTAAAAACAGTGCACCAAAACAGAAAAAGCAACATGTAAACCATTATAACGATTAACGTTACATTGTTCAGATGTTCGGAAACAAAAGGTGAGAAACAAACGCCATACCTTCAACGATTTAGGCAAGTGCGCATATAAAGTGATCTCGGCGTGCTTTAACTCGTCTGAATTTAAAATTCTCATGTTCTACATTAAACAATCAGTCCGCTTGAATCTGGAAATAAAATGAGAAATATGATTCGCCAGGAAGAGGTGGCAAGAGTCTGCTATCCAGATATAAGTCACATACAGAATACCAAAGGTGAAAGATATTGAAGTGTAATATTTAACTTCGATAAAGAATGCAGAATTTAACTTAACTGTAGCTGTCGCCTAAAAACAGACTTCACAAAACATTTACGAATCTTAAGTTTTAAACCAATAGGTGCGTTCGACGTCTTGCGGCGCTGGCAGACCGTTTGGTAAATGACCTCATAGTACCGCGAGAGTGATGCTACAACATACATCAGAGCAGTCTGCACTTTAATCGCTCTCGCGGTACTTTAATGTCATAAGGCCACCAATCTGCGCAGATCCGCACATACGTCAGATCATGTGACTTTAGCACGCTGCTTAGTTTCGTTACGTTAAAACAGTTTGTAAACGTAGGGAATAATCTTTTAATTGCCAACTGAAATATGCATTTCATTTAATATTCGTATGTGAATTTTAATATGTGAAATGTTTTACTGTTTTATGGGATATAGTTCTTGTACACGCATTGTTGAAAGTAAAGGCTTTCTATTACATAAAACAGCAGACCAGCAGATGTCATCAGCACGCCTTATTCGCGGACTTATCCATTACTGAACAAACTATCCAATCGCACTTTGCAGGAGGCGGGATTTGTCGGAATGCAAGCTAGTGCAACACGGACATAATTTTTAACGTGTAAAATATTAATACTCATTATTATTTGTAATAACGATTTACTTTTAGATTCAATTCAAAAGAGATCTTGCTACAAGAAAAGAAAAAAGTTCTCAGGCAGTGATAAAATTCCTCCTTTTGAGAAAGGAAATTTACAAAATACTATAAAGTTAATTTGTCTATTCTCTACATTACTTATGTGTGTGCCCACACTTTTATCCATATTTACATTACTTTTGTATGTTTTATTTGGATGTGCATTTGGGTCTATTTCATATATGAACACATTGTATAACCAGGACCCTTTTCCCTATTGAACACAGGAGACCCTAATGTGATAGTATCCTATTCAGTTGTCAGAATTTGTTCCTTATGCTATGACTGACAAATTTAAAGGCAGCAGTGTCAGAACATATGTATTGTGGGTAAAAAAAGTCAGCAGTGTCAATCTAAAACACGCATGAACGTTCCCTCTTATGAAACACTGGGGGAACGGTATCTGACAGTAACAAGCTCAGCCGTCGGGATACCGTTCCCATGGCTGAATTTAGAAGTGGAAGGCTATAAATTCCAAAGACTCCCCCAGCAGCAGTTCAGTGGGATAGTGGTTAGTTAATGTGGACCATGTTTAAAAGTTGTTGGTTTGAGGCCTGCTTAAGCCGGACTTTCTTCACCATTGAACACAGGGGAACCTTATCTGACAGTATCATTCTCAGGTGTCTGAACACATTACTTCTCCTGTGATAGACAAATTTAAAGACTGCAGTGTCAGAACCTATTTGTGTGGGTTAAAAATCAGCATTGTATATCTAAAACATGTATGAACTTTCCCTTTTATGAAACACTGGGGGAATGGAATCTGACAGTAACAGTCTCAGCAATCAGATACCGTTCCTCTGTTTTCTCAGTATGTCTGTTCTATAGCTAAAAGTTGTCACACATAATTACAAAATTCAAATGACTGCTGTGCGCCAACACTTTTATCCACATTTATATTACATTGACACATTTTGCAGATACAGTCAGGGGCGGACTGGCCATCTGGCGTACCGGCGTTTTCCCGGTGGGCCGCTAACGTATCAGGCCGGAACGGAGGCAGTGGCCACTAACTTATGGGGCCGTAACGGACGCATTTGCCGTTAACGTATGGGGCCGTAACGGAGGCGTTGGCCGCTTAGATAGACGTATTATAAATGTGAATGCACACAACGCGAATGCAAAAGACACATATGCATGCACCACCACCCCAATCTCCCGTAAACATTAACTTTACAAAAAAACAAATGTATTTTTACTTGTGGTCCTATAACTCTCATTGCATAGTCTTATCGTTTATAAAAAAATATACAGGTAATAATAAGTAGACCTAATAAAATCAGGTGTACACAAGACATGCCAGTCCAGCAAGTCCATCTAGTGACTGCTTAAGAAGATCACTATAGTCGGTACAAACTCAGGCCACAGACATAAAAGACAAACAAATATAGAAACATGCCTTTTATTATTGTGACATTTTTCAAAATTGTAACTTTTCTCCGAGCATTAGAATCTAGTAAGGTGGTATGGTTGATTATTATGTCAGTGTGGAGTATTTTTATTCATAATCGGTTGTTGAAAATGACTATAGAGACAAAAAAACAATAAGTTTACCAACAATAAAATTAACAGTTTACTCATGAGCAAATCCAGGTGAAGTTTATTGCTCCGTGAATGTTGAAAACATCCTGCACTATCATGTGGTCTATTGGCAGGTGTTTTCAAGGACCTTGATTGAGTTCAACCATGGCTGGCTCCAGACCACAATTTTGCATTCAGGCAGCTTAAAAAAATGAAAAGTATCATCACAGACAAAATCTTTTTTGTAAACAAGAAATGTAAACAGATATTGTGAACAATATTGTGATATTAGAGTTGACATTGTGTGTTACCAGTGCATTGGCGGGGTCTTTAGGAATGGTACATAGGGCCTCAACACCACCCTTTCTGCAGCTGGTTCTGGCCATTTTCACGGTGAAGGTGTATTTCAGGCCAGAGACAAGCTACAATGTAAATCAGAAACATGTTTAGAACATATACATTCTGTATCTATCTGGTTTAGTGAAAGAGCCATTAAAATTATATTTCTTCATGAAATACTACACACATTTTGTCATACAAGTGTGTAAGATGTTTTATTTTAGCAGTAAATTATTTATTTTTACAAAGTTTATTTTAGGTTTGTTTGAAACAAATGAACTGGTTTTGTTCTTTTGCGCAAATCACACCTTTAAGCCCATTGCACATTGAGTCCGAAATTTGCGTCCGAAATTTCCGCACGTTAAAAAATAAATACGACCTCACGTTGTGTCAATCGCATTTACACACTGCCTCCGATATTTTCGTCCGTCATAAAAAAAATCGGACCGGGTTCGATATTCTGCGTTTTTCGCATCCGTCAAGCATTTTGAGTGGCCTTTTTTAACAATTCAGAGACACCGTACAAACGAGAGCCAAATACGAAAAAACGCATACGAAAATTTCGGACTGTATGTGCAAAGACATTTACTTGCGCGTTTTGGTAACCACCCTTTTAACTGTAACGTTACGTTACATTTGCCGTTTTAAAAGTGAAACTCCATGCCTAAGGAAAAAAACATGGTTTTATTTTCGTAAAAGTGTCGGAACCATGGTTTATTGGTGGACTGATTACCATTTGTATTACTTTCATCATGGATAAATCGTGATTAAATTGACAACGTCATTTTTAAACTGCTTAAGGGCGGACCCGTAATGTCACGTTTGACGATACAATCATCAGTCATCATGACAGTCAAAGTACAGCATCATTATTTTTTAGGAAGGAAGTATCATTCACACTGGGATGTGGTTGATCGACGTGTCCAAATGTAAAGAGGAAACAACAAATAAACATTTTTAAAAACAAATGAAAGTACTTACTTGTTTTTGGACCTTGATGACTTCGCACACCTGACTCACAAACGCATCATTGCTTCCCCTGTTGTACTGGGCCACTGCGTACTGTAACGCATCCTGAGCGCCTTGATCATTCATGTCCGCATCGACAGGGCCTCCGACCATCCCGGCGCTCGCCACGGCTAAAATCACTGCTAAAACCGATACTATCATCTTAACATACATGATGGCGTTTGTTGTAACTAACTCAAACTGTTTCGACTTGCTCTTGTATCGAAACCGTGGACGGTAAACAGCGGTTTGGATTATATAAACAATGCGTCACAGGTTAAAAAGCAGTGCATAGGGGAGGTGCCCAGCGGTTTAACCAATCACGGCCGTAGGGAGGATACTGTAAATAGTTTTGGGGGAAAACAGTGATTTTATTCTAATCACAGCATTTCCAAGGCTATCATATAGAATTGTAATCTTCTATCATCCTTTTGTAATTATATGAGCTTTAAACGTTCAGCCTTATAGATTTATGCAAACCTTAAATGCTATGTTTAAAGATAATTTATATAAATCTTTTCAAAGAACTCTTTCTTTCTTTCTTTCTTTCTTTCTTTCTTTCTTTCTTTCTTTCTTTCTTTCTTTCTTTCTTTCTTTCTTTCTTTCTTTCTTTCTTTCTTTCTTTCTTTCTTTCTTTTGCGTTTCTGTTGACCCTACTTTAAACAGCTTCAGTAAGCACAACTTTATTTGGTTTTGTTTTGTTTTGTTTGTTGTTGTTTTGTCAAGGACAATGAGAGACGGCCATTGACTATGTTACTTTGCATCTGGTTTGTTTGTGATTCTCATAAAGTTACTTCATAGTACAGTGACAGATTTATAAAACAACATAAAATAGAAGCTAAGGAAACCTGCATAACTTGAGGATTGTAACTTGAGGAATGATCATCATGATAGAGCAACAACAGTTATGTTGGACCTGAAGTTTTTGTATGATTCAGAGTCAACCGAAACATCAGCACATTTTTGTTAGACATTGCAACAGAGGCTCTTTTGTTCCTTAGTTTGAATTTTCACATGCCTCAGAATGGATAAGCTCATAATGTTGAATACACATGCCAACAAAACAATAAACTAGAAGTTGCAAGATCTCCAGGTCTGACCTTATCATACTGCATTCTTATATAATTTTAATTAAGAATATTTGTGCTCAGATGAAATGGAAAAGCCATGATGACTTCATAATAATAATTCCAGTCAGTCAAACATACACATCCTGTTTTTTTCTTATTTTTAAGTCATGTCCTATCTCTGCTTCTTGTTATCAGGAAATGTAATTAGCACATATTAAATTGTCTCATATTCTCAGAAGTAAATCCACTTAAGTATAATCATTGTTTTTGAACAAAGCAAAGAATAGGGTGTGTTTACTCCCTTCCTAGTGGAATTTCCTGATTTTTTTACAACAATGTAGGTAGATTTTAACGTTGTCATTCAAATTTCTAAGGCTGTAAGTTCACTGGACTTCAGCAGGACAATTAGACAGATTTAATTTTAAAGATCAACATGTATAACAAAGTACAAAAATATAGGCTAATAGAATAGAATAATCTGGTCAGAATGTGAACCGCAATGTTGTTGCTCAGCAGATTTATTTCTAATTTGACTTGAAATTGACATATGAATATCATTGATTATACATTTACTATAAGGTGCTATTTGCTAACAATTAGTTAATGCATCAGTTAACATGAACTAACAATGAACAATACTAAAGCATTTATTAATTTTACTTTTTTTAAAAACATTTTAAAAATCAAACGTTATGTCTATTAACATTAGTTAATGCACCATGAACTAAGGATTAATAAATGCTGAAAAACTAAATTGTTCATGGGTAGCTAATGCATTTACTACGTTAACAAATAGCGCCTTTTGTAAAGTGTTACAGAAATCTCTTTCTGAGCAAAGATGTTTAACACCATTTAAAATGTCATTGAAAAAACACAAATGGTTATATTGTCCATGTCAATTGTTTTAGCAGGGACTGATCATCTAAAACTGCACTGAATTGTTTAGTTTATTACCTCTTTTTGAGAAGAATACACACACACACACACACACACACACACACACACACACACACACACACACACACACACACACACACACACACACACACGTATGGTTTACTATCTCCGTGGGGACAGTCCATAGGCGTAATGTTTTTTTTACTGTACAAACGTGACCCTGGACAACAAAACCAGTCTTATGGGTCAATTTTTCGAAATTGAGATTTTTACATAATCTGAAATCTGAATAAATAAACTTTCTATAGATATATGAGTTGTTAGAATAGGACAATATCTGGCTGAGATATAACCGTTTAAAACTCTGAAATCTGAGAGCGCAAAAAAAACAAAATATTGAGAAAATCGCCTTTGAAGTTGTTAATCAAGGGCACTGTGGCAGACCATCCACTCACAAAAATAAAGTTTTTATATATTTAAGGTAGGAAATTTACAAAATATCTTCATGGAACATGATCTTTACTTAATATCCTAATGATTTTTGGCATAAAAGAAAAATCGATAATTTTGACCCACACAATGTATTTTTGTCTTTTACTAAAAATGTTTCTGTGCTACTTACAGTTTTTTACGATTGCTTAAGCACAATTTTGAAAACAGGGCCCGGTTTGTCAAAACACTACACACAATTAACACAACCCTACACCAAAGTAGCACAACACTTCAGATCATTTGCAAAATGGAACACTTTTGTCAAAACTATCCACAACTTTTTAAAAACAATATTTTGTTACCATACGAAACACACACATTTCATATGACTTTAATCTTTTTGAACCAGTTACACACTGCTGTTGCTAACCTAAAACACTTTTAGCAAGTCTCATTCTCAGTGATTAGAGTACTGTAAATGAAGTACACAGAGAAAGTGCAACTATACAATAGTTCACCAAACACTACACAAGACCAATGCTGCAGACTGAGGAAAATATCATAGATTTCTCTCCATATACCCAAATCAGTCAACATGGAGAATCACAACAAAACATGTCCCAGTTGTCATGCTACTACAGTATTGTGCATAACACTGTTAGCTCAGCAAACAACAGATAAACATAAAATACTGTATCCAGTACAGGTTTCAATTACAGTAAATAACAACAATAACAACCATAAAAAATAATCTGAAAAAAAACTGACAATATTGTACAGAAAATACTACAGTAAACATACTATACATTATCTCTTCGCCTAGCTGGATCTGGCCAGAGAATTTCATCAACATCACAAGCAATATCCTCATTAGCAAGACAACGCGGGAAGAATGGTCTTGAATGTCGAATCCATCCTTGCACAGCTGTGGCGTCGACTTGGTCACAGGCGTCCTCCATGGCCTGAATGAGGGGTACCTGAGCCTGGGGCTGGAGATCGTAAACCTTCCACCGCCATGCAGAGAAAAACTCTTCGATAGGGTTTAGAAACGGAGAGTATGGTGGAAGGTATAGTACTGTTAACTGTGGATGGAGTTGAAACCAGTTCTGGACCAAAGCAGAGCGGTGGAATGACACATTGTCCCAGATGACAGATTATTGTATCTGGTGCATTTCGTTACCTGCTGTGACGATGTGGTGCAATCGGTCCAAAAATGCGAGAATGTGAGGTGTGTTGTAAGGGCCCATTTTGGCATGACGGAGGAGAACCCCATGCTGTGAAATGGCAGCGCAAAGGGTGATGTTACCCCCACGTTGCCCTGTGGCCAATGATATTTCTGCCTCATCAATATATATGATTTCATGCACGATTTCCTCAGCATCCATCTGCAAAACTCTCTGAAATACAGTGAAAGACAACATTGTGTAGTTCAGGATAGGTCTAGAATATTACAGTCAATGTAAAAAAGTAATGTGTGGAGTATGCAACATCACAGTGCTAAAGTGAACAATACAAACCTCCACATACTCACGCCGCAGCCGTTTGACCCTCTCTGAATTCCGCTCAAAAGGCACTCGATAAAGTTGTTTCATTTGAACCTGATGTCTTTTCAGGATGCGTGCCAGTGTTGACTGAGAGACCTGATGCACATTATTGAAAATGGCATGGTCACCGATAATGTTTGCTTGTAGTTCTCTGAGCCTAATAGCATTATTGGCCAAAACCATGTTTATTATCTCTCTCTCTTGTTCTTGCGTGAATATGGCCCCCCGTCCTCCTTGTCGTTCCCGACGCTCAATCCTATGTAGAGAATAATACATGTAACTTACTGTTCAATGTCACAGGAAGGGGTATCACAAGTGCTGATATGGTGCATACAATAAGCGACTGATTACTGTAACTGTAGACAGATCTTCTTTTACCTGTTTTTCCTGTCGAAAAGTCCTTATGACAGATGCCACTGTATATCTGCTAAGGTTTGGCTGAACTCTCAGTCCAGCCTCCCTCAGCGTCAATCTGTGGTTCACAACATGGTCCACTAGTGTTGCACGAATGTCATTTGATAAGTTTGGTCCTCTTCTTCTTTGTGCACGTTCTCGTCCTGCTTCAGGTCTCCCTCGGCGTCTTCCTCTTCCTCTACCTCCTCCTCCTCCTCCTCCTCCTCCTCTTCCTCCTCTGTGTAGTCGTCCTCTCACCCTCACTCTTCTTCTGACTCATTCCATTTTGGTTGAAGGCAGGTGAACCTAACTGCTGCATTTTTATAGTGCTTAAACCTGATTGGTGCGTCTACAATTTAGCAATCATGTGTTTGTGCACCTGATGTCTGTGTTTAACAGATTGGCTCATAGGTGTGGTAATTTGACAGTCAGTGCTTTGGAATTGCAAGGAAGTGACATCATGATATACTTCTGTGTCTGATGTATACAAGTGTGTTTAGTGTTTTGCAAATCACTGTGTGTAATGTTTTGCAAATAGTGTGAAGCTGACAATGTGCTTACAGTTGTGCAAATCTAGCCTTGTGTTTTGCTCCTTGAGTGTAAGGTTTTGCTAATTGTGGGAAAATTTGAATTTTAGTGTGTAAGCAATCGTAAAAAACTGTAAGACTGGTTTTGTGATCCAGGGTCACTGTATATTCTATCCCCTATCCCTAACCCAACCCCTAAACCTAAAGATCATAGAACACTTTTTGCATTTTTAGATTTTTAAAAAATATTGTTCTGTGCAATTTATAAGCTTTTGTGCCCATGAGGACCTCAATTTTGGTCCCCACAGTGACACGAGTCCCCATGTGTTGGTGTGCATTCATGTTTAGGTCCCCACCGGGATATACAAACATGAACACACACACACACGCACACACACACACACACACACACGCACGCACGCACGCACGCACGCACGCACGCACGCACGCACACACACACACACACGTAGGCTATGTTTTATTATCTCCGTGGGGACAGTCCATAGGCGTAATGAGTTGTATACTGTACAAACTGTATATTTTATCCCCTACCCCTAACCCAACCCCTAAACCTAAAGATCGTATAGAAAACTTTTTCCATTATTAGATTTTCAAAAATGATCGTTCTGTACAATATAAGCTTTTGTGCCCGGGTTCCCACAGTGACACGGGTCCCCATGAGTTGGTGTGCATTCAGATTTAGGTCCCCACTAACAAACCAAGTCCACAGCTCCGACCTTGACCACTCTGTACCGTCCCTGGCTACTTTCTGAAAAATAATATAATGCTGAAAACAACTTGAGCAAAGCCCCAACTATGACTTTACCACAGTAACTTAATGTACCAAGTTTAAATATAGTATTTGACCACATAATTTACCATTCACAAATTTACAGTTGTCCTGTTCTCGTATATTACTTTTATTGGTCGCAATGCTGTGGTAATGAAATAACATTTAATTTTACTCGCTAATGTGCTGGGTAGACTTATCAAATAATATCGCATGTTATGTTTACATTTGACTGTGAGATTTAAAGGGTCTGATTCTTGTTGTTTGCACTGCACAGACCGATCGGCGTAAGACAGTCAGGTACCGCGAGAGAAATTCCGAAACAGACTGTTTTGAATCGCTCTCGCGGTATTTTGATGTATTACACTGCGTGCGCAGCCCCGCAGGAAGTCGTACGTACCTTTCGAGACTGGAGCTACTCCTCCTTCAACCGCATTTTGGAGCTTAAGCCATACACTATTTCTCAACTTTAACACAGATTGCCTGGTAAATACCAAGATTTATTTCATGCACGATGGGGTTTGAGGACTTTATTATGCCAACCATTGAACGTATCAAGTACGTGAAACTTAAGAGCGATGCATAGACAAAATAGTCTGGGTTTTATGGGATTTTGCCTAAATTAGTCATTTCACGGTCGGTGCACGAAATGTTACTACATCGCTGCAACTCGTCTGTACAATTCCTTCTGTGTAACTTAAGTTGTAAGTTACATTCATTTCATGAGTTTTACTTGTTGCGTAACTTGTAAGATTTCATTCTTTACTTTCAGAGAGACGTTTAGCAACCTGGATCGGTCTAAACTTCAGCTCTTGGCACTCTCTTCTGCTGGGGTCGGAGGACTTTTGTGCTATTTGGCATGGAGGAAATCTCCTAAAAAGATGCCAATAGGGGATGGCTGGTGGGGAGCAGGTGAGAAACTTCTAAACGAGGACGAAACTGTTCACAAGTTTGTGTTGAAGACCTCAGTGGAAGAGATACAGGTGGGTATGAAAATGACTGTTTGTATAAACGTTATTTTACTAAAAATGAAATGGTTTTGGTTACTGTAGGGCAAATTGTACGAACTATTTATTAAAGTGTGAAAGGCAAGGCAGCATTGACTGGGTGAAGAATGATGCATGGATGACCTAAAACGCTTTCTTCACCTATAAATTCACAGGATCTGTACAGACGCATTGATCAAACACGTTACACAGACCCACTTGAGGATTGCCGCTTTCATTATGGATTTAACTCGACGTATCTTAGAAACGTTGTGTCCTATTGGAGGCACCAGTTTGACTGGGGGAAGCAGGTGAAGATGATCAACCAATACCCTCATTTCAAAACCAAAATTGAGGGTAAGCATTTAAAATCTTTCCCCATGCAATTTAGTACAATGCCAAATTTTTAAAGCAAAATTATGGTCGATTACTCATATTTTGACCTCTTTACTGCCTCTTTTCAGGATTAGATGTTCATTTCATCCATGTGAGGCCTGTTCAGATGCCGGGACAGAAAGTTCTTCCACTCATGATGGTTCACGGCTGGCCTGGTTCCTTCTTTGAGTTTTACAAGGTCCTGCCCTTGCTCACTAAGACCGAGACAGATGTGGTCTTTGAGGTTGTCTGTCCTTCCATTCCAGGCTATGGCTACTCTGAAGCTCCACATAAACAAGGTATATCTACCACTACCAGCATACAATGGGAGTCTTTAGTAATAACATACGGCATAATACTAATAGACATTCCACAACGACATTGATGTCTTAAAATAATATATGAAGTTGATTTTTATTATTATTTATTTATTCTTTTTATTAATATTATTAAATCTGAAGGATTTAACTCTAAGGCTGCTGCCCGGATCTTTCATAAGCTTATGGAAAGACTGGGGTTCACTGAGTATTACGTGCAAGGGGGAGACTGGGGATCCCTTATAACCAGCAACATGGCCCAGATGAAACCAGAGTGAGATCAATTTTACACCACCATACTGACTTTGTTCATATCCTTTATTACTAGTAATTCCTTTCGATCATATTATCTGCTTATCCATGTCCCTTTCTGTTATGTACTGTAGATAAAGATAAATTGCTCTATTGTTCTCTTTTAAAAAAGGTGTGTTAGTGGCCTTCACTTGAACATGATCACTGCTAAGACTAATAGCGTTGGACTCCTTTCCATACTTGTTGGTCGTTACCTTCCGTTCTTGGTGGGCTTCACAAAGGAAGATGTCAAACGACTCTATCCTTACATGGAAAAGAATATATATGAAATGCTGAGAGAATCTGGTTATTTACACATTCAAGCCACTAAACCGGACACAGCAGGTATATATTATATTGTGCTGCATTTTAAAGATTTTTGAACTGTTATATATGCATTTTATATGTATTACAAAGATTTTGAGTCAGATGTGAATCTTATGGACACTTCATCCAAAGTTTACATTTTATCAGTTGATATATTTGCTATGAATCAAACCAGTGGCCTTGCATTGCAAACACCATGCTCTACCAGCAGAGCTACCCTTTAATTGAGTTTATTTACCATTAAACTCCTGCTGTTAAAGGGCTCATTGGATGAACATTTTCAACAAGTTGGCATGATTTATTAGGGTCTTCATGAAATGTCTGTAACATATTTTGCTTGTAAACAACACACTTTTTGCCTCGTCAAAAACACCTATACTCACAGCAACTCGTTTTGGTGTATGTCTCCTTAAATGCTAACGAGTTACTGTGCACCCCACCCCTCTTGCGTCCGGGGTGTTGACACAACCCAATGCAGGTCCTCTGGGCACACCTCCCAGAATGTTTTAGATTCAAACTGATTCAACACACCTAATTAAAATGATCAGCTTGTTGGTGTTAATTAGGGAGACATTTAAAACATTCTGGGAGGTGTGCTCTGAGGAACTAGGGTTAGGAAATACTGGTATAGTGCATGCTATGGCCATGCCGTGGGTGTAAACATGCAGATTAATGGGCGGTAATATTATAATAAGAACCTCTTCCTATGTCACAAGAGGAGCGATGGGCCCTTTAAGCATTTTTTATGTCCCTGCAGGATGTGGACTGAATGACTCTCCAGTTGGATTGGCTGCCTATATCTTGGAAAAATTCTCTTCCTGGACAGACTTGCGAAACAGAGACTTGGATGATGGGGGTTTGGAGAGGTAATAAAAAAACATGTTTATGTGTTATGTGAGAAAATAGCTGGTACAGATATGTGTATGTATACATTTTACAATCTGATACATTTCCCCTGGAAAGGAAAAGTATTTCCACCCACTGCAGCATGGATGTAGTGCATACATTGCATCCACACTAAACCTACTAGTTAAATTAATTATAATTTATCGGCCTTTTATTTGACACAGAAAGTTCAGTCTAGATGACCTTCTTACAAATGTCATGATCTACTGGACCACATGTTCAATCATTCCCTCGATGCGTTTCTACAAAGAGAATCTGAAGAA
Organism: Triplophysa rosa; assembly: GCF_024868665.1. Classification (NCBI taxonomy): domain Eukaryota; kingdom Metazoa; phylum Chordata; class Actinopteri; order Cypriniformes; family Nemacheilidae; genus Triplophysa; species Triplophysa rosa. The sequence goes on from NC_079898.1 coordinate 19,729,488, forward strand.
AGACATTGTGGACAGTGTGTAAGTTAAAGTCTTAGTGACTTGAGGTCAATGCTCATTCAGAATTTTTCATTACTTCTTCTAGTTTTGTCACTAATATGTTATTATCTAAAGCTATTCTCTTATTTTCCCTAAAGCAACAACGTGATTGTGCCCACGGGCCTGGCTGCCTTTCCTAATGAGTTAGTCCACTGCCCTAAGACCTGGGCTAGCTCACGGTTTAGAGATATTCGTTCCTACTCTTACATGCCCAGAGGGGGACATTTTGCTGCCTTTGAAGAACCCCATCTTCTGGCTCAAGACATCATACAGTTTGTGGAGAAGGTGGAGAGTAAAAGACGCAAATAACAACTTAATTCCAGAATAGAAAAAAGTAGCAATTCTGCTGAATGTTATTAATGTATTTTACAATATTATTTAGTCAGTCAATTCTTAGAAAAGCAAAGCTCACCCAGTTCTAGTTCACCAATTTATATCAAATATAATTGTATAGGTTTCTTTGCATGATATATTGTAGTCACATTTTCTTAAGAATAATAGAGTAACACAAGTTTGTGATGTGAAACTGACATTAGTAAAAAGTAACAATATTACTGTCACAGTTACAGAGGTGGACAGTAACGAAGTAAATTTGCCTGAGTACTGTACTTAAGTACACTTTTTGAGTATCTGTACTTTACTTGAGTATTATTTTTTCTGAGTACTTGTACTTTAACTTACTACATTTGAAAGACAAATATCATACTTTTTACTCACTACATTTATAAAAAGGTCCAAAAGTAGAAAATGGTTTCTATGCAGCGGGGTTTCCTGTGTGCACAATTTATCTGGCTTGCGATCTGCCAGGACCTTTTACTGTTGCCAAGTATTTCAGTTTTTCTAAGCTCGCGGTTTTCCGGCAGCTTTGAATGGCCATTTGGCAGATTTTTTTAACGCAAATCTGGCAACTCTGGGATCTTCCCCGCTAAACTAATGTAAACGTAGCGCTGCTACATCGTTGATAGCGCTCTGAAAAGGCAAATAGAACATTAAAAGAGGAAAAAGGCACATGTTAAAGTGTGGTGTAATCATCTGTGGGTTACGATCAGTCAAAGATCGTTGAAACATTGTCATGAAAATGATCGGCATAACGGCTAAACGGTAAATAAGCATCACATACACCTTGAGCTACACGTGCGTGTTAACTTCTGATCTGCTGCTATATCATTTAAAGCGATTTGGAAAATGAATGATGTTTTTACTGAAGTAACTATAGTTGAAGTATTCCTGTTGAAATAAAAACAATAGAACCCTGCCCAAAATACAACATAAAATGTAATGGATTTAATGGTTATAATGGGAATTGTACTATGGATACTTGTTGTCTACTTGTATGTGATGGATTCTATTGTGGGATGGTAAATCCTATTGGAATAAAACCCAAAACACACTACAAAGAGGAATTTAATTTAAAAATCTCATTCTAATTAAAAAATTCATTGTTTTTTTTCAGCAGGGATGGTATTTGCATTAAAACCACAGTATCCACAAATTTACCATTTTCTAAATATAGGAACCATACTCCAATTAATAATCTTTAGTAAAACCACAGCAACTAAACATACCATAGTTTCATTATATTCATTATTATACTAGCTATAGTTTATGTTTGTAGTTAAATTATGGTAATAAGTCCAACAAACACATGGCTTCTACACTTTACTATTTACAAGAACCTTACTACTTACTGGTAAATTGCTGCTAAAACTGGTAAAGGGAATATACAAAATAAAAGAACACTGCTCATAAATACATATAGGCCTAGGGGGCTAATGAGGATAATTAGGCTAAATGATCATACAGGATTATATCTAAACTAAACATATGTGTGCTAAACATATAAAGCTCTTAAAGGAGTTGCTCACTGCAAAATTTGCCCCCATTGACTTTCCATAGTAGGAATAAAAACTACTATGGAAAGTCAATGGGGGCAAATTTTGAAGTGAACTACTCCTTTAATACCACTGATACTGTGAGCTACTCGGTGTATTCAGTAGGTGCTTCAGAGGCATAAGGTATACGACAATAAAACAATGCACAACTGACATAAAGGAAATTTACTTTTAATACTTGAGTACTTTTAAAAGCACGTACTTCTGTACTTTTACTCAAGTAAGAATCTGTCTTTACAACTTTTACTTGTAGTGGAGTAATATTTGACCAGTAGTATCTGTACTTTCACTCAAGTAAGGAAGTTGTGTACTTCGTCCACCTCTGCACAGTTATCAGTTTACTTAATATAATGAACCTAGAAGATTCAATTATTTGTGATGAATACACAAAATAAAAGCAATATTTAAATAGTACAGATTTGTAGCAGCAAACTCCATTGTGTTCATTAAAAATGTATACTGCTACAGAATTGTTTAGTAATAAAAACATAATTAACTGTTGTTTCAAGAGATGACAATCATCATGCACATTCATTTGGTTTTAGAAGCTGCCATTTAGCAAATTAAAATATTAGAAATCCACTGTCCTATACTGTAAAGTATAGAAAGATAAAAATGGATTGTGATCATGTAAACTTGTCATAAACCCTTAGATTATTTAAAACATCCACACAATACTTGTGAACAAAGCATAAAAACAACAGCCAAAATAGACACAGTGATCCCTGAGAATGGAGTGAATCTTATTCCAACATTCCCTGAAATCTGTCTTTATTCCCCGTCTGTCTAGGCCACATTTAATTTTCATTTACAGAAACCTTTGACAGTGATGGGAACCTGAAACCACATATAACCCTCCAGGTCGTCTCTGTTACATTTTTGTAGCTCCCCAACGAGTGACAAATCACTGGCTATAGAGATGACATGTCGTTTCACTTTTGTGGGAACCCTAAAATCTACTTTTGGTTTGAACCCAGTCACGCCACAATCCCGGTGACCCAGAGCCATGATGTTGGTGGTCATGATACGCACAGACTTCGCATCCGACAAAAGGTCGGCCACAAAGAGCGTGCGGAAGAGCTTTCTTAGACATGCTGAAGTCCTTAGGCTGTTTTCTCCAGCCCCTATGGCCACAGCTTCCATGTTGACCTCGTATAGCTCGGTGGGGAGAATGATAGACCCTCCCAGCATGAAGAGCACACGGGGGACTTGGCTAAGAGAAAACAGGGCTTCAAGGTGGGCCAGAACTTCATTCAGCTCCTGCAATGTCCGCTGGCAACGACGCCAGTCCAAGCCCCCTAAGGTCTTCACAGGCCGATGGTTCACCACACACTCTGTCTGCGAGAAAAGTCTATAAAGTCACACTATGGATAAAATGGAACACTGAATAATAATCATCTTGTTTATTAACATTGAAACAATTATACCTGTGTAGCATTGTGCTGTTGTTTCTGAAGGAACACCATTTGGTCATAAGTCATGGGTAGCTGTTGCCTCTGAAAAAGGACACACTTAAGAAGCTCACAGACAAATCTACAGCAGCCGTCCTGTGTGATTCGCCCCGAGAAGACAACGGTCACACGTCCCTCCTCTTTTGCTCTTCTGAATATGTCTTCATCATCAATATTGTGTGCAGGAACAGCTTTAGATTCACTATTATGCTGACTGCTGGAACCACTGCTTAAAGTGTGTATTTGCAGGCAACCTTAAAATAACAATATTGAACATTTATATTCAAATAAGGAATATCAACTTAACATTTTAGAGAATTAATAAGGTATTATAATGTAGTCAAAGATGAGAAAAGACAGGAAATATAGCCATTTAGCAAGAAACGTGACCGAATGCCACTAACGTTACATACCTGGATCAGAACCATCATCGCGTTGCCCTGTTCTCGACTCTTCTGGGCTGTTAATATTTTCTTTGTCCTCTGGAGCATTACAAGACTCCACAAGAGCCACATGCCTTTCTGTATTACCAATGTTATCAAGTAAACACACATGTTTCACCGGTGAGTGGTGGGTGGATTCGTGATCATGTATATCTGTTGAATCTTTCGAGTCCACTTGAGTTTCGCATTGATCGACGTGATTAAGTTTGTTATTACAACTGTTGTGGGAAGCCTCGACAGCGTAACTATATTTGATGAAAGTCATATCGGCACTCTCAAACGCTCTCCTTGGTTTCTCTTCCATTTCTACTGCTTGTGTTTGAATTTACCCTCCGGTACTGCATCATGGGAAACATGAAAACCGGAAATCATAGGGAATAGAATAAAAGTCCTCAATGTAATGATTGTCCAAAATAGAAATAATGTGATTAAAATAACGGCAGGGTGTTGTAATGTTGAAGTGACTATTTATATACATACATTTACAAACATATTATTTATTGTTTTATTATATTTTGTGCCCTTTGGGGATTCAAACCAGAAGGCCCAAGACCTGCGCCATCTACAGGTTGAGTATTTTAATGTATTCTGTCCTGTTGGGATAATGCCTTGAAAGTGATTTTAAAGAGCCAAATTAATCGTAAAACACATATTGTACAAGTACATTTTATTTGAACAACGTTAGAGTGATATATTGCGTTAGAATATAGCTTGATTGTAAAGCTTTAGCTTAGGGCGGTGTATTTTAAAATAAATGTATTTTAAGTAATAAGTGAGAGAGTAATATTCAGGTTTTTCTCTCATTTTTGTGCCACTAGGTTTGTATGTGTTTTGGGTTTTTTTTGTCCCATATCTGTTGATGGACTACTTTTTCCGTGTACTCTTGTCAACACTGTTGCATAGATCTACAGGGCCCACTACAAATTGGGGGGGGGAGGTGGGGGGTGAACCCATAAAATAAAAGTCTTACACTTCTATGCCTATTGACATGATACTTTCAGAGAGCAGATGCAATATATTCAATCTGGCTCCGTGTGTGCATTTGGTATTATCTGGGATAAGACGTCTCCCCAGGCAAAAAAAAAACTATTAGTACATTTGAACGTATGGCCGGAACTCAGTATAGCTGCACTGGGGTCCAGAGGTGATTAATTATTAGTGAAAATAATTGTATTCTCCATTATTAAACGATTTAAAACAAATATGATATTGACAAACTCAATTGTCAGCATTCAAACATGAGTGAAATTTTAGATAAAAATAGAAAGATATTTTTTACAAATACTAAAGCATCTACATAAAGCAGGAGAAAATAAAAGTGCCATCACTAAAGTATGCCAAGTATGACACTCCAGTCTTTTCCAGCACTTATCCGCTCACTCCCGCGGTTGCTACCCTACAAGCCTCACAACGCTCTGACGCTCAACCTAACCAACGTCAAGCGTGCACTCCTCTCATCTCACTGCCGCATCAATCCATCCAATCACAACGCCGCTTCCGCATGCAAGCCGACCAATCATAGCGCGTTATTTTACACACGGCCTCCACGATAACTACGAAGGTAGGTTGCGTCGCCTCACAGTATACCCACCAACTGCAAATTGACAGTTTCTCAGGTGAGGCGCTACGCTACAGGAGCTGTTTCACTTTCTCTTGAGTTTCAGCGCGCATATCACTGTGAGCCTGGGGTTGATTAACTCAAAACCCAGTTACCAGAAGCCCTCACATCACGGCACCATGAGCAAAAAGAAAAAGGAGTGGAGAGCGGAGAAAGGTAAGGCTCTTTTAGACTCTGCTCGTGTATCTTCCGTTAAAGGCAGGATTCAGAAGATAATGTCAGTCTGGGTTTTGACACTCACGGGGTTCATTCTGGGTTCACGCGGTAAATATGATGAGAGGGACGTGTTGAAATAGATGCACCGCTCTGAGAATCAACAGCATTGACACTCACACCTTCACATGCAGGTAAAGCGTCTGTACAGGACGCTGTGATTCAGGCCCTGATGTGTTTAGCGTTTACACCTGTTTGAATGAAAACTGCTACTGGTATTCATGCAGTGAGCATGCAGCTGAGTTACTTATTTTGTGTCCTTGTAAATAGATAATTAAACGGACACGCAGCGCAGTGTTGCTGTATATTGTGATAACAAATAAAATCTTACGTGCTATTTCTCATGAACTTGAACAAGGCACGTGCCATTGGTCCTCAACAGGTGCATTGTGAAGTAGTGTCACAACAGAGATTCTTGATCGTATAAGAATGTATTACATTTTTGACTGCATTATGGATTGTTTTATATGACGTCTTGCAAACCGCTGTTTGTTACTCTCATAAAAACACTTTTTAGTTTTTAAGGTTGATTGCAAGAATAATGAGGATTGCTGTGTGGTTTGTATTTGATATGTGCCCTCTGAAGTTGCCGGGGTGTTATTGTCAGTGGTATTATTTCGAAGACTATAATGACCATTATAATTGAATAATTATTCATTAATGTAGTAAAATGTAGATAATTTAAATGTAAATAATATATAAATAATTTTATTATAATTGGGATTTCAGTGAAATGTTTTGCTGACATTCAAACTATTTTAAAATCATGAAGTACTCATTGTGCTCATGAAGAGGCTCTTTTGAAAGAAGTAATTGTTGGTCTAACATTGGGGAGAGCAGGAAGAAAAAAACACACAGAATAAATACATTAATAAACATGGTTGGGAAAAAACATGTAGGGACAGTCGGCATGAAAAAATCGGTAGTGTTTGTTATATTTAATGGTGTAACCTTTTGTCTTTGAGGAACTGTTTTAATTTAACTTATGTTCTACAAAGCATCTGATGGCCGGTTTTATTGGTGGTACCCATTTATTTAACATGTGAGCTGCTGGAAAAGTAATTTTGTCTGGCTTCCAGTGAAATGCCTCCATAGGGGTTTATCAGAAACAAAAGTGAAACCAAAAGAACAAGATACATGGAAATCAACTGTTTTTAAAAACACTCCAAGTCATTTAATAAACATGGCAAACTCCCGTACACAATGATCTGAAATCAATGACTTGTTTTCAATTAAATCCCCACCGTTTACAACATATAACTGATTGTATGCAGCCTGGTTCTGTGTCAAGCATGCAACTTGGGCCTGCAGCTGTATTCTGAGCAGTGTACCCTCATTAGCCTGTCGGTTCTCACACACGCTTAGCCGGCTGCCACAATTACCACACCAATGAGTATCACTCTGACAGCAATGCATAAAGATAGTCGCAGATGTTCCTTTATGAGCCGCTCTAGTTCTATATAAACTGTTTAGCTTGGCTTCACAAGACATCTTCTCATGATCTATCTGTTTGCGACATGTGACACATTCTGACACCTCGTCTTCTGTTCCACAGACCGCTTACTCAGCCTTTCAACCGAGGATAGACGCAAAGATTATCGGGGCAACTATCTGGCACTGGACAAGATACCCACCTGGGCAAGTCAAGAGAACAGTACAGGTAAATCTCAACACCTGCAGCCAGTTGCATGACCCCTTTACAGTTTGCTGAAAACAAAATGTTCTCATTTTCACATGGTACATAGGTTGATGTCAAAGTACAAAGGTAACTCAAATTCATATTGGAGAACTGCTTTAGGGCTCTTTTAGGGATTGTTTTGCACTCATTTTGCCATTCTCAAAAGGGTACCAGTTATTTCATGCCCTTCTCTGCATGACAGTCACTACTCTGCATGCAAGTGTGTTGCTGCCCTTTTTAAAGAAGATGACACATGGATCAGTCTTGCCCTGAGAGCTCAGATGTCATGGCTTATTTATGGATGAACCTGGCAAAAGCTTAAAGAGGGTGTTAGGCACTGTTTCTGTTTGTACACCTTTATTTGGTGCTGGATTGGTACTTTGGTATGGTTGTGCTTTTTGTACCAGTTATCCAAGTTTAGTTTTTGTAGACTGAAAGGTCAGAACCCAAAGGCATAGATGGAAGACATAGTTTTTAAATGTGATTTTGATTGACTCGGATAAGGTCTCCAGTGATGTAATGTTAAGCTTTACAGTGATACAGATAACTGTGGTTGCACTTTACTGAGTAGTACACAACATTCTTTCAATACGTTTACATCAGTGCAATGTCTAACAATGTTCTAACAATGTGAGCATGTTACCTGAAAGCGATGGATCCGTCACTTGGATGTTCAAATCACGTATTAAGCCAACATTTCTGTTCTGCCTCTGTCTTAATGGTGCCACAGAAAATCTAATGTATGGATTGTTGCTGCACATCAAGTTGGGAGTTTGTTCATTTGCATTTACATTTACACATTGTGCAGACATCTGTATCCAAAGTGACTGACAGTGTATTTGACTTCTTTTTTTTTTTATTAGTATGTATGTTCTCTGTGATCTAACATGACTTTTGCTTTGCAAATGCATTGTTTTACCAATTGGGCTAAACAGGAACACAGTTTTCACTTAGCACCTCCAGGCCATTTCATCTTTAGTTTTTGTAGTGAGAAGATGTCACAAATGTTACATGGGCCATTTCCTCTGCCACGGATGGACGCCATCCTGTTTATGCTTCACCAAATGGCTTCGTCCTGTGCCAGCAGGCCTGGAGATGATCTGAGAGCTGGTGAACTGGTTCATGGATATTAGGACTGTATATTTGCTCCTGGTTTACCAATCTAAGACGACGTTCTGCATGATGTGCTATAGACAGTTTTGCAAATAAGCATTATGAACACAGTTGGGCACAGTTGTCTTTACATTTGCGTGTGATTTTTGAAATTGATGGCATATGAGATTGCATAGGGTTGACAAACTGGTCAATGGCAGCAGTGTAGACCCGATGGTTTGGACGTTCTAGCTGTTGGGCTACTCTCTGTTTTGCTAACCCATATGCACAGTGTTGAGTGCCAGTAACCAGCCAGATCTGATTTCGTTGGTTCCTAGCTGATATGAAACTCTAGAGTGCATCCAATAGGTGACTTTGCTATCGGTGGATATGCTTTACATGCCTGTAATACCTGTCAACATTACAAGTCAAACATTTGGACACTACTCTTTTTGCAGTTTAGAAAATTAATGAACTACTCAAAATACAAAATTACTTTTGTCTTGACTACATATTTGATCAGTCTAAACCAAATTCATGAGAAATTCACCAGACATCATGAGACTTGAAAGATGGAAATATATGTCAGTGTTTACAAAGGTGTAGATCAGTGAACTGGACTTTTACTGAGTCAATGTGCAGTTGACATTAGTAGCACTGACTTACTTAACGTTTTATTCTCTACTCTGTACAGTTACAGAGGATGAAGAACTGAAGTCTTTCTCCCTGGCCGACAAAGTGTCTCTGTACAAAGGTGACATTACTATTCTGGAGGTGGATGCAATAGTAAATGCTGGTGAGTATTCTGATTTTAACCAATTTCTGTCGTACAGCCTCAGGATCAGCCTGATGACCAGTTGTTGCATTTTATGAAGGCTTTGAATAAAAAATATTGTGGTTGTATGTGTAAACCTTTGCACATGGTACAGTCCACTTTGCATTTGTTGAGCTGGCCCTCCCTCTAGTGTCCATAAGCGATATTGGCACAACTACTTTTTTGGTGCTGATGATGCAGTATACTGTAGAGCCATTTCAGTACACTTTTTCTCTTTTTAGCAATTGTCTGTTATGATTAGTGGTGGTGTTATTTCTAAATGATGAGATGTGTGCAAATTTCCTCTTTAAAATGAAACGTCTTGTCTGGTAAGGGGAGACATCAAACAAATTGGTAAAAAAAATGCAAATTTTACTTGCAGAGTGAGATTGTGTTTTGCATCTCTCTTGCTTGTTAATTGTCTTGTTCTCATATTGCAGTGATGTTGTATAAAATCTATTTACGTCGTGCCTAGCTGTTATCACCTTTAAAGCGGCCCCAACACTCGCGGTTTCTGCCAATCTCATATTAATCTTGAGTACCTATAGAGTAGTATTGCATACTTTGTATATTCGAAGAGTATTTAGTTTGATCACATTTATAAAAGATAGATACAGCTGTACGATTATTTCCGAAAGCATACGGCGCGTGCGGGGGGGGGAGTGGTAGACTAAACTAACGCACGTACGAATCCGTTGCTAACAAAACACAGACTCACCGCATGCGGTTCATGTCCGGCATTTTTTTTAGCGCTGGGACGGCTCCATATATCAGTTTCAAACGATCTCCAAATCCAGCGTTATATCCACCGTTTATATAACATTCATCACCCAAATGCAGTGGACAAACAAACACCTGAACTTCGCGAACGTATTCTCTCTCTCTCTCCTGCACACAAGTGAAAGGGACGTCTGCGCGTGCTCCTCCTGCTCTCCTTGCTGCCGCATGCTTTTCTGGGAGAATTGTCCAATAAGGGACTAAGAAAAATTGTTACGAAACAGTTTTATATGTTCGAAAACTTTCCGAAACCTGTACGATCGCTGGGGGAGTGTATCGAGCACAGAAATACTACGTAATACGCCCAACTCGTTTTTTGACAAGTTGACCATGTTAAGCATGAGAAGACACGTTTAACATTGTAAAGTGGTTTAAGTGGTTTTCTGTTGTGGTAAATGAGCAGAAGACACTCATGGTTTACTTTAAAAGCTGGCTGCTCTTGATGATTTAGTATGTGTACTCTAGCAGATGGTTGAACCATTGATTACATTGTATACTATAGAAAGTTCCAGTTCTTCACTCAAACTGTTCATCTTCACATTCCTGACCACAGAAGATGATTGGAAATAATGGACGTGTTGTCATTTGGGTGTTTTTGATGAACATGAGTGAAATACGATTTTTACTGGTCTGTTGAATTTCTTCTGAATTTTGAAATCTCGTAACAGCCGTTTTGTGGTCTGTGCTATCAATGTACAAGGATTGTTTGCGAATGATTGAGTGTCTATTAGGTTTTTTGCTTATCTTGCCATAATTCAAGCATTATACAGCTGTGTAGTATAGCAAATTTGATGGGTTTTGAGAATTTTAACAATCCAAACTTTTTGTTCAAATTCAAATTTTTATTTTTTCCTCCAATGAGTGGAACCATGATTTTGACCAAAGAATCTTTTTGCCAAGAGACAGTTAGCTCTGGTTGCTTTGTTAAATGGAGTTAAAAGGAGTGTGTTCCACACCGTTCAAGGGCATTTTTGACAGTTTTGGTAGCATTTCAAGCTGCTCTTTCTGACCCTAGGCTTAATTAAATAAAGAAAATAAAATAAGCACATTGTATTTATTTGGGAAAAATCTATTTTTTATTTCTAAAATTAATAACTATTGTAAAATAATTTCTGCATATTAGGTGTTTGGAAAATACACAATAAATGAAGTTAAAAGAGGGAAACATAAGAAGCTTTTTATTTTCTTTAAAGTTCTGTTCTTTACACTGTGTCTCTGACTTGACCTTAGCACAGTAAAACCTTGCAGAAAGTTTCACAAGGTATTGCAAAGAAAACAGGAAGTGGGAGAACACGCTGAGAGGGCCGCTGTTCTAATGTGGGGGTCTGACACAGTTACGATGTGAAACTGCGTCTGTAAGCAGAATGAATCACGTATTTGGTTGCACTGCGCACAAGGTTCTCTTAGTGCTCGTTTCAACAGGTTTGTTGGCGGATCCTTCACATCAGTGGTCACATTTAAGAACGCAGAGCGTTTCTGTAGGGTTTGTGAGATTGAATTAGGAAAGTAATTGGTTTAAAGGCTCAGAGAATGAAGGAGGCGACTTATCATGCAGACGGGTGGCTGTTCATCCATCATAGGCCACTGGCTTAGGCCAGGAAAGTAATCGCATTATTGCTACAGTGCTGTGGTCTTGCTCTTAAAGCCCCATTTTGCTCCAGCATTTTTGAGTTTTGATTCCTGGAATGATGGAGAGCTTTAATATTACGATAAGGACAAAGCCTCGCTGCGATGGCAAGGATTTGAATGTGTTTCTCGTCTGGCTAGAACAGTGTATAAAGCATTGTGCGGTTAGAAAAAAGATTTCCAGTCCAGTGTTCTTGTCTACGTCAGTTAGTTTGTTTAAAACGTTATAATTTCAAAATGCTCTACTGTTGGAGCTAGAAGTGCTCCACATTATAAAAAAGGTGGATGGTGAAGCGTGTTTGCACGAATCCCTCAGAGATTTGATAAATCTGGGGCGATTTTACTGATTTGCAATTGACTTGCATCATCTAATAGTTTTGGCATCTTTGGCATCATCAATAGATTTGTAAGATTGGGATCTTTTTCAAATCGTTGATGAATATAGTTGATTGGGACCCTTCTCTGACTTCTTTCGTCTTCCTCTTTGTAGGGATTTATGGCTATTATTGTTTGTTGGTGGAAGAAAAAAAACACATACCACATACATCTGTGCACATACCCGACTGTCTTCGCTGCCCCCAGAATTCAAAGAGAAAAACTGTTGTAAAAACTCTGAGAGGAATGAAATTGAGTGATCATGGTTGCTTTCATGATTATGTGGAAAAGTTGATGCACGAGTCATCAGCCCATCATAAACTCCTTGTCCTCAGATTATATTAGTTTTTATTCATCTCATTGCCACCCCTCTCTCATGAACCAATTTAATGCATGTAAGGTTGAAGAATATTACTGCAATAAAAAACCCTCCTGGGTCCTCTTTGCCAAAAGGCCTAATTCAGATCAGGTTATTATATTCTATAACTTGGGTTTGAAGACTTTATTTATGAGTTGAAGTGAGCAGGATTAGATTTGCTTTCCTAACTTTGCTTCATTTTTAAAAGAAATAGTTCACCCAAAGAGTCATAGAGTGAAGATTTATATTTTTTTAGGGGGAAAGTAAAATTAGACCAAAAGGTGACAATCATGTTCTTGTTCAAAAGCTTTTTTCTGTCATTCTGGTTCAGCGTGTTCCTCTGTTCACACTTTTGAATTAGCTCAACGAGGCGTCTCTTAGTAATCACATGTTCTGCATTGCCTGACATCTCTGAAATGGATCTGGAACGAAATGAATTACCATACTTATTTATTTTGTGCAGTGCTTGGATACTATTGGCCAATTTGTGCCAAGCCATTCTCGCATGGATTTCAGATGATTATTTATTTTTCTAGTACACTAGGCTGATCAACAAAATCACAGTCACAATCTGAAGAACTTCCCCATTGATTTTGTTTTGATTTTGTGGTTTCACCCCAAAACAAAAGATTTATTTTAATCCAGCGTTATTAGTTAATAAAGTGTGCTGCTTTTACACACGGGCCATGTAGAGTTTGCATTGGAAATGTCAGGCGGCATGAAATTAAATGGCAACAGTAATTAATTCTGGGCGGCTTCATGCTGCATGCCGAGAGAGGTGAGGCTGTAAGCACGTTAAATGGGTTTTTAAATCACTCTCTGGATGGCCAATTATTTTTTCATGGAAATAAATTTCTTGTCAGAGCTGCTAATTGAAATAGCAACCGACACCAGGGTCGTGATAGGTGCGAAAATTTTAATTGCTCTCCCTTTCTAGTTTTCACACAAGGTGCTGTTTCGCTAAGCAAACAAAACAAACACCAAATAAAAACCGTTAAAATCTGACAGGGCAGTCAGGTGATAGAGCTGTTAAATATAGAGCCAGAACTTTCAGCAGAAATATCTGTTATTGACTAAAAAAAAACAAACGTGAAATATCATTACATAGTGTATCTTTTCAAAGTCTTCTTCATCTCGAACAAACCGGAGTTATTTAAAGCGTGAGCATCATCATTTGAAGATGCCGTTTTTTTTGCTGAGGTCTGCAAAGTGACGTTTTGTAATTAGGGAGCTCTTTAAGAGAGATTCTGAAAGCTTTGTCTCTTGCCCATAGCGTGGCGAGACTCAGCCACAGATGAGAACAGTAATGGAGTCTAATGCACTCTGAACATTAAATGTTCAATGAGTCACAAAGCTTAATGGAAAGCAATTGCATGTTTAACCGAAGACGGGCCTCGACTCTTTTGTAATTGACATTTGAGAGTGAGAGAAAAAGAAATGCTCATCAACACAACTGACAAAAGGTAAAAAAAAGGCTTCATCTAAAAAACAAGGCCCATCAGAGCTTATTTTGCTAAAAGCTGTTGTGAGAGACAAGTTGAAGTCTTCTTATGTTTTTATCTCCTTTAATGTATATGTGATGTTTTTGTTGTAAGTGTTGGTAAGGGGCACACAGAATAGTTCTACATGTTCCTGTTCTTTTCGGTCAGTACAGCGGTTTACTTTTCACTTGGCAAAATTGTTTTTGTAATTGTAGTAATACTGGACTGATTTAAGCTTTGATTAAGACCCATCACTATGTGTAATTCTTTTAAACAGCATTTTAATGAATAGTTCACCTTCAAAATGAAAATTGTCATCATTTACTCACCCTTTTGTCATTTTAAACCTGTGTGATTTTCTTTCTTCTGCAGAACACAAAAGAAGATATTTTGAATAATGTTGGTAACCAAAAACCAACAGTTTTCTGTAACCAACATTTTTCAAAATACCTTCTTTTGTGTTCTTCACAAGAAAGAAAGTCATACAGGTTTGAAACGACAAGGGGGCATGTGTATTTTTAAAGGTTAACTATTCCTTTAATCTTTAGCAGAATTCTGCACCCAATTTTTTTACCTAAATTTAGCAGAGAAAATGGTCGGCGGCTTTCATCTGAGACTGGTAATGGCTTTTCTCTTAAGCACTTTTCACACAGAGATCCTGGAAAATACACGGAAAATGTGTCCAAGAATTTGTCCCGGGATTGTTAGATTTTGTTCATTCACACTACCAGTGATTTTCTGGAATCTGTGCTTGCGTTCACACACATCCCGTGAAGATCCCGTAAAGACACGTTACATTATATATACTGCAATGTAATGTTATGTGCTTTTTTTGTCGTGAAAATAGGGTTGATCACTGTGAAATATATTTCCTTGCGCTGTTTTTAGGTTGCTAAATATTTGTATACTTCTTTCCTTTATTTAGTACCAAATAGGCCTAAATAATCTTTTATTCTGTTTATTATTCTGCAGCATATATTGTTGCCTTTTGCAAATGACAAAGACATTAATTTTAAAACAAACTTTTTTATTTATATTTTTTATTGGTAAATGCATAACAACGAAGAGGAATGAGGCACAAGAATGCAAGGTAGGCTATAGCCCAACGAGATTAAGCTAAATATAAGATAAACATAAAATGTCATATGAAAACAAATAAAAGCAAATTGTTCAGGCTTTTTCGGTGCAAATTTACAGAGCCTTAATGAAAAAATATAACGGAAGTATGCTGCGAAGTAAAAATTAGCCAGTATTTTTGCAACATAGCCTAACTGCAATACAAAAGGCACAGTATAATCATTTTTCCGTAATATGATGTACAAAAATGTAAGTTTAAAAAAACTTTTTACAATAAACTTATGAGTTAATATGGCCTAAAGCATATTGCACATATAAAAACCACAAATAAACACTTAGGTTGGTATATGATCATCGTGTTTATATTGTTTACAATGTTTTTGTTGAGAAAAACAAGCACATAAATGTTGGGGTGAAAGTTTGGAGTTAGTTTGGAGTTAGTCTGTTAACAGTTAGTCTGTTAACAGACTTTGGAGTTAGTCTGTTAACGAGTTTCTGTGCCCACAGAAACTCGTGGGCTTCTCGCAGCACGAGCACAGCAGGTGCACGCAGCCGTGTTTTAAGGTTGGTAAGTGATCAAGTTTATTAAAGCGCTGTGTATTTTCGTGTTAATAGTTTTGTAAAAAGTAATTTCAAGTTTAAACTGCGTTTAGGAGACAACGCTATTTTCGCATCTGACCTTAAGTTTGGTGATTAGGACTCTTGCATTCATCCATGATTTAGCTAAAGTGAAATAGTATAGGCCTATTTTTTAGTTTTCGATTTACTAGCGAACAAAAACGACTCGCTTAACTATATTTGTTTTCATCGCCAAATTAATTACGATTTATTATAGATGTGTGTCATATCACAAGGCTTTTCCGGCATTATTTCTGCCTTTGGTTCCCACTGGGCACTTTCCGGGACTGATCCGTTAATGTTACTAGGTCCCCTTTCCGGAATCACTTTTCGGATCAATCCGGGATGCGTTTGCGTTCACACAGAAGGAACACTGGCAATTTTACAGAAATTTTCTGGGATCAGTGGTCTGTGTGAATGGGGTTTAAGCCTGAAAGTTTTCCATCTGGTCTTAGTCTTGTCTGGGTAAAATGCATCTCGCTGAAGTTCCTTAGCAGCAGTCCCGGGTTTCAAGGATGTTTTTCTTTGATGTCTCTGATTGTTTTAGTGCAGGGGAGCCTGGACAATTTGAGGACTTCAAGGGTAAGTCATTTTCAGCAGTATTGATTCTGCGCTGATGTGAGCAAGACAGAGTGTGTGTCTATGTGTGTGTTGAAGAGGGTTTCTGCAATGAGGTGGCAGCGTCTGTGTGTGTTTAGCTGGGTGAAGAAGCAAAGTGACATTTAGGTCTAGTACTCCTGTTTGGCACTTAATAAAATCTGTTTTTGATAAATTGCTTTTCTGGCCTGTGATAATATTGGCTATTGACCCTCCAACGCACGCACGCACGCACACACACACATCATTTAAATTTACATCCATGTTTTGGGTTGGACAGTAGACATTGAGTTGATGTGCAAACTGGTGATTGTTGCAGTGTTGCATCAGGAATGAAAATCGATGCCACGGCCCATGGCAGTTGCTGCTCTGATGAACAGTGAAATAACTGTGTGTTTGTGTGTGTCTGGAGTACTAAATTTCCCCTTTAAGAAGTCCTGTTAATACTGTCAGAATGATGAGATTCAGGCACAGGGTTTTCCCACAGCACATGCCTGTAATATAACACACACACATACACATGTGGCTTAGTCCCTTAAAGGGATACTTCACCCAAAAAAGAAAATTCTGTCATCATTTACTCACCTTCGAGTTGTTCCAAATCATTCTGGTGAACACAGAAAGATATTTGGAAGAATGCTTATAACCAGACAGATTTTGCCCCCCATTGACTACCATAGTAGGAAAAAATACAGTGGTAGTCAAAAGTGCCCCAGAACTGTTTGCTGTCCTACATTCTTCAAAATGTCTTCTTTTTGTGTTCATCAGAGCCTACTATGGGAGTCAATGGGGGGCAAAATCTGTTTTGTTTTAAGCATTCTTCCAAATATCTTTCTCTGTGTTAAATATATTAAATGTAAATTTGTTCATCAGAACAAAGACATTTATACAGATTTGGAACAACTCGAAGGTCAGTAAATGATGACAGAATTTTCATTTTTGGGTGAAGTATCCATTTAATTAATAGTTTAGGGACTATCATAATGTTCAGAAAATGCTTGTCATTCACCATGTGAGCTTAGAGAATGACAACACTGTCATAATTGAATGTATGAGGATGTTAAATAGAGTTTGAGGAACCGCCAACAGCAAAACACTCACTTTTTACTCGCATTCTTTATTAATTTAAAAATAGATACTAAGGAAAGATGGCATTTATTTACAGACTTACCCTTACATTTTAGGTCAACCTGAACACCACTCAAAGGATGAAAAAGAAAATTGAAGGAATTTGCATTTCAAAAATGGTACATATAGAAGTATTAACTCTCCCTTGAGTGCTAAATTACTTAAAGTAATAAACCTCCAACATTGCTTTAATAATTTTTTAGTTTAGATGTACATGTTAACAGAGCAACATTTTATTCCGATTGTGTCCAATGTTAATGAATTGTAGACCCTGCTGTCTTACAGATTTAAGTCTTCATCGGGATGAGGTGCTGTTCAAGTCTTTGGCCTGAAGGGGGCACTGTGCATCCACAAGAAACATGACCCGACTCCATCCTCTCATATAAACCGCCAGCGCTCATCTCTGTTGTTTTGTCCAAATCCACAGCGCTTGTTTAGATAGCTGCTTGTATTCCAAGGATGTCGCGGTTGGGACGGATGCCTCTCGTCTTACTTCAGTCTCAGATTACAGGGATGAAGGGAATGTAGCTCATGGGTTCTGAACATCTCAACATGTGGGTAGCTTTGGGCGTGTAGTTGCTTTCCAGTGAGATGATAAATATGCAGAAGAGACTGGGTTAGTGTTTGTTTGGAGTGGTTAAAATAGTGCAGAAGTGTGATTATAGAATGTTTAAACTGCTGTCAAGAATACAACACAGATCTGAGGTGAAGAGCGTGAGAGAGAGGCCTTAGTGCACTTACCAAGTCATGGTGTCAATCAAATCGATGTGTTTAGGAGCAGAAATACAGAGGTAGTGAGAAATATGGTAAAAGAAGCAGAGAGATGAATTCATTCATTGCATCAAGAGAACATCCCAGTGATGTTCTCATACCAGAAGTTGAACTCAATGGCCACCTGCTGGCTGGTCATTTGTCTGTGTTGCCGTTCGCTCAGAATTTCCCCAGATGTGGACTGGTTTCCTCATTCCTCCTTGCCTTTCAGCCATTACGTCCATTTCGATGACTAATCGCTAGTTATTTTGACATTCGCATTACAAGCGATCAACGCCACAGTCAGAAAAACCGTGTGCCTTAGCAGAAGTGCTTATTAGGTGCTTGGTTACATGTCCACGGTGGGAATACTTGCCGTAATGGTCCCTCTGAACATTTTCATAATGGGCAGTTCACCGCTGCACAAATAGATTTCCAAAACCATGTGCTATTTTTGAAAGAGGTTTGTTTGCTCAGGTCTTTTTTTTGCCTGGAAAAAAGACATGTCGGTTAATGCAGACCACCAATAGGCTTATCAGAGTTACGCCTTTCAGTAATACCACTAAGCCTAGGATACAATTGGATTTTCTTTCCCCTTCTTAGCAAAGGACCTCTCCCAGCATTCCACGCTCATTTCATAACAGCCAGCCATTCCCACTGTGTGCTCCGCGTAACTATTGAAACGACGAGCAAATACGCACCAGATCAAATATTCTCGGAATGAATACAAAACGGAGTCTTTTACAAAGTGAGCCGCAGAAGCCCCTTCGAGGGGCCCGCAATAAATTCTGGGATAAATGCAGTTGAAGTGAGCTTTAATTAACAGGCGATAATTATAAAACACTCAGTGTAGAGCAACACTTTAATGGGTGAAATTTAGTCTGGATATTTAAATTGAAATGCGGCTGCACTCTCCTTCGGTTAGTGCGTAACTTTAGCTGCGCTTCTGAGCACAATTGGAGATCAAATGGTGGTATGAGGAAATTGATTTTGATGGTGGTGTAGCTATCCTGCACATTAAACAGATGGAATTGAACGGATCCGATCTTTATGGCTGTTTGGACCAACCTCCGGCTCGCCTTCATCTGTATGCTAATGTCAGACGAATGGCGTTTGTTAGGAAATGAGTTTCAATTTACTTGACAGGAGTTTTTGTTCTTACTGCATGGCCACATCAGTGTGCTGAAAATGTGGGATGGACTGATGTTTAATGCTCTTATGAGCAGATAACATTTCAAATGTCTTCATGTGATTTCTGACTAATAATACTTTGGAATCAAATCCAGGAAGAGTTGCGTAAATGTAGGTCGGAAGGCGAC
Source organism: Triplophysa rosa (assembly GCF_024868665.1). Taxonomy (NCBI): domain Eukaryota; kingdom Metazoa; phylum Chordata; class Actinopteri; order Cypriniformes; family Nemacheilidae; genus Triplophysa; species Triplophysa rosa. The sequence continues at coordinate 19,748,831 of NC_079898.1, forward strand.
GATGACATGCTGCAAAACCGGCTTTTTGCACCAAATTTACAATTCTTTGTTTGCTTGTGTAAGCTATTGAGTATTGCAAGCCATGCAAAATCAAGATTTTTACCTCTACTTTTCAACAAAATTTAAAGGAGTCACGCTCACAATGTATGAAGCATTGCATTAGTTAACAAAATATTAACACTGAAAAACAACTAATAGGATTTCCTTATTTTTGGTGTTAATTTGCTTAATTTTTTGCACACAGTTTTTTTTAAAGTCCGAGTAAAGTGACATTGAAATATGTGTTCTGAGTTTGTCACACAACAGAAAATTGTGTTATTAACCACCCAGCCAAATTTGAATGGAGAAAAAAAACATCCAAGTAAATAAAATAAGTCATCAAAATCTTGGAAAAACAAGCAGGACTCTTTGCGCTCAAACGCTGTGGGCGTGTCCGCTGTTGGCGCTGAAGCCACGCCCACTCGAATCGCTCAACCTGAGTCCCCAGCCAAGTAGGCTATATGTGAATTATGTGAATACGTTTTATTGGAGGATTTGAGGTCAAACACGCGCTAGGCAATGCATGCGATATAGATAATGACGGGGTACGTTAAAAGGTATGCGTATTTGGCGTGCTGTCCGGAGAGAGGGCTCCGAGCCTGGCAGTTTCTTCCGAACACAGAGTACTCTCCCCATGTCCGGGGAGAAGGCTCCGGGCCCGGTATTAGCCCGAACCCAGAGAGCGTTGTGGTTACAAATAGCACCCGGCAATGTTCAAGATAGCATTTTGTGCACGGAGGCAGCTTGGAGAGACAGGCTTCATAGGCAGCGTAACGGAAGTCCATTTGAATTATAAACAGAGACCGTATTTACTATAACCAATTACATATTTAAAAACTACAATACTAATTTCTCGTTAGAAATGCAATCAAAAGTTATTGAAAGTGAAAATGAAACGTACATTTATACAAAACTATGCTCCAATGGGCGTTTCGGCCGCCATTTTATTTTTTCGAGCTTGAGCCTTCTCGACCAATCACGTTCCTCGCATGTTGTTATGGAAACGACAGGTCTCCGTCATTGATTAGCTGTGAAAAAGGTGCTTGACAGGATGTTTTTTCAGAAAAGTTGAACTTTTTTCCAACCTCAAAAGATGCTCTGAGCTGCAGAAAAAGACGCTGGCGCTGGCGTTTTAAAAAAACGCTCAGGACTTTTTTTGAAAACACGATTTACTCCATAGGATTATAATTTAAAACAGACGCTAGCAGCTTCAAAAAAGAAGTCATGTGTGAACACAGACAGCTTTGTCTATTTGTAGTGGTTCTTTCTTGAGCTGATAAGGTAGATGCTGAAATTGCTGATAGCGAACCAGCCGGGTGGATGTCTGTTATTTGGCGTGAGATTTGTTTAGTTGGGCAGAGTGAGAGCCTGAAAGCGTGTGCGAAAAGCTTACAACCCTGAGCTTGTGACTGTGCAGACACCTGATGCTATGCGCTCTAGTGATAGGGATCGTCATCGATCCCCCGTTTTAGCCCCGCCCAAAAAATCCTGAAAAGGGAATTGGTGAAAAACTGTTTAACGGTTTAACTCCACAATTCAGTACTACATACATACAGTAGTCTTTGTAATGCGTTTCAGCAATACATTTCTAACATCTATAATGTGTTTAGAAACAATTCTCAGAATTCTCTTTACCCGGACTTTAAGTAAATTTATTACACGGCTCGTTGGAATGCTTGATTCTGATTGGCCAGTCGCAACACTTGCAGGTTCGTTATTCCCAGATAACAACCTCTCAAAACGAATAACACATGGTAACCCAGATGCAGCAAATCATTTTGACAAATTAAATATACGTACGTCTTATAATAACATATATCACATTATATTTACAGATGATTAAACCAAATTGCCTATTCGTGACATCTGAACGTCGTTTCTTTCCTCGCGGAATTAGCTAATACATGTATAATTATGTTATTATTATTAATTATATGAATGTTTGATTGTATATTAATTGTATTGAATAAACTATTTGTTGAATTTTATTGTATATAAAAATTTAAAAATATATATTTTTTGAATGGGTCTTGTAACTTTATCGCATTTATATTTTAGCCAAGGAACGGTTCTTCTACTGGTAACCAAAAATAATACTGCTAGACATACTATCAGCTTGCTAGCTAATGTAAATTACTTGTTATTTCTTTTGCTTGTTATCAGAAATGATATACAGGGACTTTATATTCTTTGCGGATGTCTACCGCAAGTTAAGTTTAGGCCACTAAAGCGTGCATACGCAGTGACGTTTGTTTATGTTGTTTCTTTGAAATAATGGCAGTGTGGCAACCAGAAAGTGTCCAAATATTTGTCTTAGTTTAGTTTTATCATTTAAAATCTATATCACTTAGTTTGACCTTTTGATGTAACATCCATACATTTAAAAGTTTTGTTTAAATGTCAAAGTATTTGTTGGAAAAAAGTTTAAAAGGAAATCTGTTTAGTCTACTGAAAGCAAAATTTAAGTAGCCTGTATTAGTGCATGTGTTCATTTCTGATAGCATCACAAAATACATATACAATTTAGATAGGGATGTATGAAGTAAATAACACTATTGGTCACTTAAGTTAAACAAAAAAGAATTTTGTTTATGGGAAAGTGGTTTCTTTTTATCTAGATAATGTAGTGGATGAGCAGAATAGTGTGTTCTCATTGATAGTATATCAAAGAGAGAGATAACCACCAGCAGTTGCCTTGGATATTTTGGGAAATGGCTAATTTGTGTTCTGTTAACACAGTTATATGGTTCATTAGCTTTCTCTGGCCCTTCGTTGAACCCAAGATAACACGTGCCCTAATATCTTCTCCAAGTTTTCAATTGTGTGATGGGCCACAAGATCCAATAAAGGTACTGCCCTGCTCTTCTTTATTGTCTAATTTGTAACACCTGAAGTTTGCTTTAGTATATATATTTCCATGATTTTGTAAACAGGTTGTTTTATGATTCCATTATGTGGTGCTGTTTTAAATAAGGTATAGCTAGTAGCATAACTGTTTGAAGTTTATTTGATGCGTGCGTTATACAGTATATACATGAGGCTAGAGGAATAAGCAATGAAAGTGGTGTGAAGTCTCTGGAGCGCAGGGTCATGTAGAGGAGAAGAAGAAATGCTGTCAATTCCCAGCACTGGAGGAGTTTGTCTACCGCAGAGCGTTCAGAAGTTGTGACCTTAAGCAAACCGCATTTGTTCAACCTCCACGGTCTTTTCGGCGCATAATGGAATAATGGCTGCTTCCATTACCGTGATGAAATGGCCAAATAACTGACTTAAATGTAGCCTATAAGCGGCATTGCTTGTCAGCAAGTTGTTTTGTTGCCCTTTGATTGCATGGTGGTTGGCAAGCCCAGCCGTCCAATTAAGAGAGCCAACAAGACAGGCACAAGTCTTTTAAAATGTGCCAGAATTAGAAAAAATGTTGTATTTCGATATACTGTGAGAGATGAAAAAACATGAAGACCTTATGTAGTCATTTACTTGTGAGGTTTTGTTCTGTTATTTTTGGAGAATATAGAGCAATGACCGGAATTCATAGCAGGTCTGGTGAAACTTAGAGTTAGTTTGAATTACAGTCAAATTGTGCATTGTCCTTCGATATGAAAATAACTTAGATTTTTCATAAGTACAATGCAGATAAAACATTGCCATATAGACGGTTTCAGCGGCAACAACATAAACAAATGTTATGTGGTCCACTTAATACACTTAGGACACTTAATATACAATTAAATATTCATATGAATTAATATAGATTGAATCTAAAATAAATTGTTATATTATAACCAAACAGAACGGAAGTTAACTTGTGCGTCCGATGAAACGTCTATTACAGTAACACCATGCCTACACCGGACGCGGCGCGATGCGATTAAATGCGTTAGAACCCATTGTAATTTTCAATTTAGTCCACACTGGATGCGACACGGTGCGACTCGACAATCCCATTAGAACAAGCCGTGAGTCGTGTCGCGTCGCACCGGTCGTGTCCGGTGTAGACACTGTGTAATTAAAGGGATAGATCACACACAAAAAAAACATTTACTCATCCGTATTACTCATTACAACCCCAACGGGTTTGTTACGAACGCAATCAGTGGGGATACAAAACATGTGATCTGTGCGCGCTAGCTCTTAAAGGGACAGCAGCATAATAAACATATCTGTTTTAATGCTCATCAAACAACAAAAAACGAAGACCAAACACACTCACCACTCCTGACTTATTAACTTTAATAACTTTGATATATATTTCATTTATACTGTGAGGAATATGAAGTGTTTTACATTTGACTTGTTTCAAGTCAAGTTTCAAGTTTCTGTACAGTTTCTGTACCTGATAACCATAGTTAGACCAACTTGAAACACATGAAAAACACTGTTAATTTAATTTGTGTGTTTGCTTTATTACATTTATTTGTGCTATTGCTTATAATTTGATCATTTGTACTAATTTTAATACTTACTGATTCACTGTCTTTGACTATATGAAATGTCTGTGAGTTAGGCTAATGGTCTTAGGGTATTATAACCTTATTTATTAAGAAAACAGATATAAAAACAAACAAATAACTAGACAATATTATTTATTTATTACTTTTTTGTGGTAGGACAAGTTTAAATTTAGGCAGGACCAGAAAAAATGTAGAAACGAATGAATGCATAATAATTACCATAATCGTGCAACCGTGATTATTCCTGAGACCATAATCGTACCAACAAAATCTATAATCGTTGCATCCCTAAGCACAAGTGTTTATAACTGCAGAGTAAATTAGAATACCAGATTCACTGATCACACGATGATGAAATCATTGTCATTATTACTGATAGCAACTTTTCTGTGATTGTTTAGCTGTAAGCCTTTTATCTCCATGGCTAAGACAGAATGTCACGGTGTTAATTATCTCTAGTCATCTCCTGAGTTAAACATGCCACAAGACATCAGAGGCTTCATTCTTAACAACCCAACAGATACTCTCAAATGTCTCAACTCTAATGAAACAGCGAGCAGACTTGCACATTCCTTAACTCACACACTTTCTCTCTCTCCCTCCCTTTCTCTCTCTCTCCCTCCGTCTCTTTTGCTTTCTCGACAATCCTTCCGGCAAGCAGGTGTTGATTGATTTGAAAGAATGTCATTCGCCGTTTTAATGTGAGAGCGAAAAAAGAGGGAAAAAAGCAAAAGATGCAGAATAAATGTCTCATGCATTTTTGTCATTTGCTGTTTTTTTCATCATGGATTCTGTTACTCTGACAAACAGGCAGACAAGGTGTCTGTGCCTCGTAGGGAAAATGTATTTATAGTGCTATTCTCTACAAACAGCAGAAAGAGGAACAGCAAACGAGCGAAACTGAGACATCGTGTCCAATCATGAAAGCTTAATAGTCATTGTTGTCCGCATGCAGCGGTGTTGAATGCTGTTGACCGCTGTCTAATGGCCTCGGTTGCAGTGTTAGTCCCAGCTTGACCGAATACAGCGGCCTACTTTAATGATTAATTAACCGGCGTAAAGTAGTTTAAATTTAAATTGCTTAACAGGAAGTGACAAGCCCACAACTGCTGCCCCGTAATCCTGACACATATACAGAGCATTATTTCCCACCCTCTATTTCTGGTTTCCATACTCATTCCTGAACACGCATGTTTTCTTCTCTCTTTTATTAACTTGTTTAAAGCTCCACCGCATTAGCAGTGAATGAAGGCAGTCACTGTTGGACGTCAAACGGCCTGTTGTGAGCAACGTTACCGCTATTATGCAGAATCCACAGGTTTATTTTTGCAGTGTTGTAGAATTCACCTAAAACTGAGGGGGTTTTTGGGAACCTGTTGCTGGATTTGAGTCTGTATGTCTCTAGAAAAACAAACGGTATTGTGAAGTGAATGTTGAATGTTGTTTGAGTTGTTTAAAGGTAACACACATCATTCTGCGGTCTGCGCTTTAATAGTTTTGTGAAAGCAATACGTTACAATTATCTGCCTATTCATTGAATATTATTTATTGTTTTAATAATATCTTGATTCATATTTGTTAGTTCCCCTTCTCTTAGTTCACGTCTGTTTGTCTTTAAGAAGCATGTCGGATTTAAAGCTGGTGTACACTGTCTTGTTGATTCTACAGTGTTTCTTAAAGTGATAGTTCACCCAAAAATGAAATTCTTTCATTATTTCCTCACCCTCATGTCATTCCTGACCTTCCAAACCTTTCTTTTGCAGAGCACAAAAGATATTTCGAAGAACGTTGGTAACCAAACAACATTGGCCCCCATTGCCTTCCATTGTATAAATGCAAAACACTCAAAATATCATCCTTTGAATTCCGTTGAATAAAAGACCTGGGGTCTTGAACTATCAAAGACTAGTCAGAGTTTGAATGACAATTCTTGTTGCTGATATGAAAATTTGTGGTTTTGCACATCTCTGATCCGTACAGCATCCATTATTTGCAGAACGAGCCCTAAACATGAGGGCCTGATTAATATTAGTGGCCGAAGGGCTGCTGAAGAGACGATTTAATTGAAAGTGAAGCGATGATGCATTGGTGGCCAATAGACGGCAACGTGAGATCACGAAGGCGAATAAAAGAACCTCGGAGTAATTTACACTGGCTAAGAGCAGGCCCCATCACGCACAGCCTCTGTCACATTGGCTTTTTCACAGCGTCAGTTACTAGCAAGGGGCAAACATGGAATAATTGCTCGCGGTCGCCTTGGTTTTTTAATGCGCCGCTATGCCTTCATCTTTCATGAGCGCGGGGTTCTGAGGACAGTGTGGGGTAACAGAGATGTTTGGCAGCATTGAGAAGAATGGGGGAGTAGGACATCTTCCATTGCCTAACAAAACTTTCATTTTTATCTTTATTTAATATTTTTTCTTACTCTAACCAAAAATGTATATTTAAATAATATATTTGATTAATATTTGTTGATATGATATTATTTAAAACCATATTCTAATAAATTCATGCAGCTGAAATAATTTGGCCTAGTACTAGTTTTGAATGGATCGTCAATGCAGGATAATGTGTTTTGCTTGTATAGTCATGTACGAACTGACTTGCTTGTAGAAAACATTGCTGTAGACATTTCCCGGGAAACCTTCCGTTAACATGAATTTATGTGTTGACCACAATGAATGCTTTATGTGATTTTTCATTTTGTTTTTAGTTCATGGAAAGAATACCGGAACATCCCCTAAATAACTTGGAATCAGATCTGTATATTATACAACGCATCTCTTCAAGAGTGGGTCAGAAATCCCAACTTTTAACCACAACAAAGGGTCTTTTATGGAGCCACGTTGTCTACACATTAACCAACTTTGTACAGCACATTATTTTCACATTTTGCGTACAGTGTCTCTGCTCCAAAGCAAGCAAACAGAAAATAACTCTTGAACCTTCAAACCCAAAACGCCGTATGAAGTTCCAGCAAAACGACACGTTCCTCTAAACTTGCCAGAATCTGACTTGCTGAAGAGAAGCATCCATCCCTCACTTTTGCCCCAGGAGAGCCAAGCATCAGCTACCTCTCAGGATTTGTAATGCCGAGCGCAATGCAGAGAGGATTTCTGAATGGAATTGTGTGACACTCTCACATTGCCTTGTCTCTAGAGTCTCATCAATGTCAGGCACAGCAGCAGACCTGCCTGTCATCTCTGATATAGAAGCTGTCACGGCTGTAAATCGAGCGCTTGGCCCAGGCCGCCGGTTGGCCCTGCAGAGGCGTTGGGGAAAAAAGCACAAACTAAACAAAATGGCGGATGGCTGTAGGTTAGATGCACGCGGGACAGCTCCCTGTTGACTATCAGTTTTTCAGTTACGAGAGTCAAACCTCATCAGCTCATAAACACCAGCTGCTATTTCAATTACACTGTTCTGCTGTGCAATTTTAACTTGGATGAACAGACTGCTGTTAGCGTTTGCCAAGGGAATTTTGGATGCGCTGGGAAGTGCGGTACTTTTTAAGTTAAACCGTTTTTTGGAGTCTCTTTGCTTGTGCTGTTGATTGAAACATTGTTTCCAGTTTTTGGACGGCCATTGCCGTTGCAAGTCTAGGTGAAAACTAGAACTATTTAGTCGTTTATCGTGCACCAAGTGTTCCAGTTAGACTACCGTTCCAAACACCAACATTATTCAGGAATACCATTTACACGTGCTTGGCTTGATTTTGTATTCGGCTAGTAATGACATTGGTTGTTTGGGTCATTTTGGCCACATCACTTTATCTAGTATCGGATAGCCATCTGACATTTACAGGCTAGCACCGGGTCACGTCAGTGTGCACTTACTCATTCAACTTTCTCTGATTTACATCAGGCAAGTGATTCATCATGCAGCCTTTGCTTCTCTCTCTGCACAAGGGCATCATGGGAGTCTGAGAGCCGAGGCAGGTAAAGTAAGGCAGGAAATCAACATGCCCCCCTTCGAGCTCCCATTTCTAAAGATGAAGACCCGATTTCCGCTTATCTATTCATGTATTCCTTGTCAGAGCCTTAATGCATGCGGCTTCTTCCTCCATCTATTTTTTTTTTCGACGAGAGGAACGTTCGCTGTCTGTCTGGTTGTATGACTCCTGTTTTGGGGGGTGTTGGAAGGGGCGTGAAAGATGCGCTTACAGTTTTGCTTTTCGGTAATGGGGTTTCGGAGAAATTTTAGAAGGGGCTAAAAAAAACTGATAGCCAAGATGTGAGGATATTAATCATCGTAAAAAGACAACGCCACCGTGTCTTGCATAGATCTAAACATGTGAGATTAAGGTACATGTCGGGATGAGACGCATCACAGTGTCCTTTAAAGTCTCCTTGACAACCACATCTGATGGCACCTGGTCGTCAACGACAGCGATCGCTCAAGCACCCTTCCAAGCGTCTGATCCGTGTCATAATCAGATTGGAAATTGAAGTTAGAGGCCTTGATTCAGGATGAGCGCCTAAGTGCACAGTGACAATCCGGGCAGGGGTTGGAGTGGCTGTTAATGAAATGTTTTGAGGTTTAATGGAGTGGTCCAGGATTTGATCCTCATCCTTAAAGTGCTTCACTTGCTGCCAAACAACCACAAGGTTATTTCTTAATGGCACCACACGTTCTCCTCACTCAAACATGTATAGATGAGTAACTGACGATGATGTTTTTGTGGTTCTTTTACCAGCAGGGAGCATCAATGGCTCTTCTTAGGAGCGGAAATTTCACTGGCTTGATGGTGTAATTTTCTTTAACGGTTGTTTCAATTCCCTCACGTTTTCTTCCAAACATACGTGCTCACGGACAATTTGAACGTGTTCCAGGAGGTTTGCTTTTCGGCATAAGCGGTTAGATCTGGTTTTCATTATGGAAAAGCACTGATTATAATTAGTGGTTAACAGATTACCCCGAACGTTACCCTCTGATTACAATGTTTTTTCAGAAAGGCAAGATGGATGGTGTTCCATTTAGTGGCGTGCATTTTTCCTTAAATTGTGACCTGTTGGCTGTGTTCATATGGGCAAACGTCATCAAAAACATTTAAGAAGGGGAATTCTAATGCGTGACCCAGCATATAACAGAAAACATCAATAGAAATGAAGCTGTAAGGATAATGTTTTGCAACTCTCTTGATTGTAAGGCAGTCTTTCCCCCCCAAGAATTTCAAATAGCTAAACAGTTGTGTTCCTCAAAGGTTATAATTTGCATAGTGTTATATGTATAATATACATACTATTTATCGTGTATATATGAATTATTTCTGTAATATATACCATCACAGGCACAAAAAAAAAATACCGAAAGATGAGAGTTGCGGTCATATGTTGTTATCAAAGAAAATTTTAGTTTACTAAAATTAAACTTTGAAAACGTTTCTATTCATTGAAATCAAATAAAATATTGCCCTAAAAACGATTGGAAAACTTTACTAAAGGAAAAATTTAAATGGTGCCTCAAAAATAAACAGAAATAAGTTTAAAGCACTAAAATTATATTAATCAACAAAAACTAAACTAAAATTAATATTATATAGCAACTTAACAAAACAAATTTATCAAAAATGACAAAAGCATATACCCAAATTGCTAAAACTTAACTAAAATGAACATAAAAACTACAAATCTAAAAATAAAAGCTAATTTAAAATATGAATAAAACTAAATAAAAAAACTCCTCAAAACTATAATAACTGTCACAGATAAAAATCTGAAAAATAATGCAACAGAGACACAAATAAAACATGGAGATTCGTCCATAGAGTAGTTTCTTATTAAGGAATATGTTTTGTAATAAAGTTTGAAAGAGAGGTTTGGTGGTGTTGACGATGTTGAGTTACAGTGGTTTAGTTAGCCTTTTATTTCTGGTGATTTGTATTTGCGCTTCAGTATTCATAAACTTTGTATATTTGTAGAGATTATCTTGATAGACAAAACGTGAAAGTATCATAAACTTTTGTTAAGTACAGATCGTATTTTTGGCTATAAACTTATGGAAAAATCCTTATGGCTTTCTGTTGAGGGAACCAGTGTGATGCTAACATTGGGGTGGACCTACAGAAATGCATCATCACTGCAGCACTATGTAGTCTTTTGACTGCATTTACGTTTGACATTTTTATGCACTCTTTTTTACACAATAAACAAACGTAAGATTTTGGCCATCCAGTGAACTTGGAGAAATCTTGACTGTGTGTGTATAACAGTAGTATGTTATATAGTGTCACACAAGATTCAAATGAATAATATTAAATTTGAAATCCATTGTTTACACCATTGACCTTTTTTTGCACTTTATTTATACACTAGACAAACAGAGTAAGATTTGGCCATCCACCAAAGTAGGAGAAAGTTTTCCGCTCTGAGCCAGTATGGCGCACGCGCGTTCCACTGTGGCTGAAGTCGAGCTGATTTATCCCACAACCGACTGCCACCAAGTGTTTCTGTTATGGAGGCAGCCCTGACTTCAAAAGGCATTTCTCAGGATAAATTGCCATTTGTAGAGAGAGGTGTTGACTGACTGGAGAGTTTATTCATTCATATATGCATTTATGACTGCTCTGCTTGTCTTTGGAGCCGGGGCCCTGCAAAAAAAAAAGGTGGAAGATGAATACCTGATAGCTTCTCTCCCCAGACATTGTTAAACGAACGAACGGGCAGTTTACGGCAGTGCCACAGACTGCATATTTTATAAATGACTAGTCCCGGGCACAGAGGAATATCCCCTCTCCTTTTAAATGGAGCACCACCCTGCCTATTTGATTTTAACAGTTACTTTTAGGTCCTTCATACTCATTTTTTTCTACCTATTTGCTTGTATTTCTTCAAAAAGGTCAATTTACAAAGGGCGGAAAGGCTTAAACACGACAATGTGTGATTAAATGTCGTGACTTTTATTTCACAGGCCACCTGTATGGTTATTTTGCCGAAGTGGTGGGTAAGAATAAGTGTTTTTCTCTATTCCCACACTCTTTAAATGGCAGAAGAAAGGGAGACTGTGTGGCGGTAATAACTATTTCTCTGCCGGCACTGCTTTGATGACCTTCACTTTCACTTCAACCTCAATTACGGCTCTGTGTGAGCCTCTGTGCGTAGAGCCATGTGCATGGGCTTTGTGTTTATTAGTGTACTTGCAGTATCTTTTACTGCTCCACTTCATGTGTGTGAATTTTCATTGACTCACACCATGGTATGTGGTTTCTGGTTCAACTCGTAGCCTTTCGTGTTCACTTCAGGTTGATCTTTATTTTCAATATAGGTCTTGGGTTGTGGCTTAACCAACTCCTTAGTTTACTAGTCAGGGTGTCAGACATTTCTAGGGGTGTTTCATGGTCCCATTCCAGTGCTATCTGATTGATTTGTTTAAAATTGCTTTGATGGGTAGGCACTTGGAAAGCGATAAATGAACCACATGCACTTTTTGCTGACACTCTTGGGTGCTTTATAAGGCTATAAAGTAAGTCTCGAACTGCCATTGTGTTCATCCAGATATTTATTTAAAGGGATAGTTCACCCCAAAATTCTGTCATCATTTACTCACCCTCAGGTTGGTCCATACCTGTATCAATTTCTTTGTTCTGCTAAACACAAAGGAAGATATTTGGAAGATCTCATCCCCCATTGACTCTCATAGTATTTATTTTCCCTACCATGGCAGTAAATGGGGGATGAGATCTGTTTGGTTTCTGCCATTCTTCCAAATATCTTCCTTTGTGTTCAGCAGAACAAAGAAATTGATACAGGTTTGGAACAACCTGAGGGTAAGTAAATGATGACAGAATTTTTGGGTGAACTATCCCTTTAACACTTTCTTTTCTGTTTTACAGAAAATAAGTTTTGCCTTTTAGCACGAAGATTAATATTGCTAAACTGGAAACAGAAAGCTGCCTCCACATATGTAAATCTGATGAGGGATATAATGAAACATTTAGTGCTAGAGAAAATTACATTCTCTCTGAAAGACAAAGAAGAAAAAATTGATTACATATGGCAACCTTTTATAGATTTCTTTAATGACATCAACTCTTCTTAAAGCAGTTAAACTGACCCACTCAAAATATATCAGTAAGCAACATGAAAAGAGGACGGAATTGTCACCTAAGGTATTTAGTGGGCTAAGGCCCCCTACACTTTTGTTTTACATAATGGTCAACTGTTCTTTGTCCCTGCTTTTATTTTTATTTT